>NW_027494683.1:0-218242 GCF_021521415.1 Bidens hawaiensis | reverse complement strand
CGAAATTAGCGATGAGCAAAGTCGGTACTGGTACCGGTACCGAAATCGATACCGAATCGGTACCAAAGTTTTGAGTTTCGGTACCGGTGCGGGACCGGGACCGGTACGGGACCGGTATTTCCCGAATTTTTTCCTTCAATCCCGGTCCCGTACCGATACCGAGGTCCCGTACCGATACCGATTTCGGTACTTGTACCGGTGCCAAGAATTCGCGATTTTTGGGACCAGGATTTTCGGTCGGTACCGGGATGGTCCTGATCTCAACCCTATCCGAAATATCCGAAAAATTAACCAAAATATTCGAAAATTATACAAAATATCCAAAAATTTGTGAATAATATTTATTTTATTAATATTAAAAAAATTTTCGAATAGTTCGGATATATTTATAAGGATCGGTAGAAACCGGCCAACAGATACAGGTTGGCTATTGAACGACACATTGGGTCACGTTTAACTATTGACCCTTATTTTAGCATGCATTAAACAAGACATAAATGGCAACCACACAACCTAGGTTTTCGAATCTTAATATCCGCGTACCAATAAGCTACCTATAACCAACGTCCTCCACTCTATGATGATCGGTTCTAGATATTTTGTTGGTTTAAGGCATGTGCATGTGTATGTGTTAGTAAGTCCACTATCGTACGTGGTCTAGTTAGTTTTTTTAAGAAGATTCAGTGTTACATGATGTTGGTTAAGTGGATGATATGTTGTATATATATTATTGTTACACCGTATTTAGGGATTGAAGAAACACTAAGCTACCCCGGGCAGATTACGGATAATCTGGGGGTTAAATAGATGTTTCCCACGAGGGGTTAGATCCGGCAAAGATGGTTCTTCTGAAAACCTGCAAAACAGACACCGTGAGCTCGTCACTGAGAAGGGGGGGGGGGTACCTCCTTGTGACCACCCTCCGGCGTGAGAATCAGACTAGATTGCTCTTGAATATAAGTGTATATTAAGAGATTGCTAGAGCAGATATCAGGTATAATATGTAAGATACGAGATGATCATACCATTTGGGGTATTTATAGCCGAAGGTAGGTTTCCAAGAAGGTATAGCCGGCTGAATAGTATTCCTGTTCTACCAACTGTGGCCTACGCACGTGCCATCCTGGTAGTTGGTGGGTAGGCAGCGGCTGACAGTGACCAGGCCTGCTGTGTACTATTCCTTTTCCACCAACTACCGGCTATGCACGTGGTATGACCGGAGTTGGTGAGTAGGCAGCGGCTAATAGTGACATACAGTACAAGAGCATGCTGCTCGCCATACTGTTGTCAATGAGCTGTCGTATCTCTGGTCAGATCTTTTGCCCATACCTCGTCAGGTACAGTATAAAAGATCCTCCAGTATCGTACGGACTGACTTATTTGGGCGGGAGTATTCCCCCTCCCGCCTTTGTGCGGGATTGTTCCCGGCTTTGCTCATTCCTTCAGGTGACTACTGAATTATTGAGAGCTAAGTGCCTTGTGCGTGTAGCCTTGCTACGCGGGTGGCCTTCCCTGATGGCTTGTATCCGCAGCTGCGGGGAACAGGCGGAGTACTTCACCATTGGGAGGCATTTCCTGCGGGAACAGCTTGCGTACTGCGCGTAAGGACGTCACGTCTCTGAGCATGGTGGGTCCTGCGGATCCAGTTGGTTTCTGCGCAGACGTCTCTCTTCAAGTGAGTCCTGCGGGTCCAACTGGGCTCTGATGGGACCTACCTCTTCAAGTCCCCCAGTCCAATGTTCTTCTCATGAATGTTTAATAAAGTGAGGTGAACTTTTGGACTTAAGCAAAGGGTTTGAAAAGGGTTTAGTTTTAAGGTTTTCCATGGGGATTCTTCCCGCGGAAGTCCTTATGTCACTTGCAAGAAATTCCCGACTTTCCTGTAACCTCCTCGCAAGTCAGGAGCGTTGAGTCCCACTTGTGTGGATTCTCCATGAGGTTTTGGTAGTTTTGAACATAGTGATCAATTATGTTAAAACTACCAATTCCATCATGAAGCTTCAAACAATGTAGTTCTCGACGTTCCCGCTATGCGGGGATGTTATTCCCGTTTCCGCAAGCATTGCCCAGAAGATCCTTCTTGTTTCAATTCCCTGCGGAGCGCTAGGTATGTGAAGGGTTTTGCCTTGACACTGTACCCGCACTCGTCTTACGGTTACTTTACTTCCAAGGTATTCCTGGCGTCAATTCCCTGCGGGTGCTAAGTATGTGAAGGGTTTTGCCTTAACACTGTACCTGCACCCGTCTTATAGTTACTTGGTCGCCGAGGTATTCTTGGCTTCAATTCCCTGCAGGTGCTAAGTATGTGAAGGGTTTTGCCTTAACACTGTACTCGCACCTGTCTTACAGTTACTTGGTTGCCAAGGTAAGGGGTATTTTCCCGCTTACTTTTGAATCTTTTTGAAATTTTGAAATTCGAAGAGTTGGTGAAAGGATAAGAACAGTCCAAACTGCTGAAACGTCATCCGACGGTTTCTTCTGACTGTGTCAGGACGTGCAGGAAGTTTATGGTGTCAGTATATGGTCATTCCAGACGCTTTTTCAGGCGCGTGGGGCGCGATTTTTCGGGCGCGTGGCCGCGAAATTAATGGCACGCGTCCTTTCAACAGCTGTTGCCAGCTTGCTTTTTGCCACGTGTCATAGTTTCATTGCACCTTCGATTTTTCTCTCTTCCGCATTAAATTCATCGCATTGATTGCGATTAGTATATAAAGGGGGAGAAGGTCCTTTGTAATCCACACTTTCACTTTTCTCTTCATCTTCAAAACGATTTCCGGCGAATACTCACCTTTTCAGTCGAGCATTCTCTTGAAATCGTTCTCTTCTTTCATACCTGCAAGATGTCTTCTGCTCACGATCTTGAGGCTACAGCCCAGGAGGCTGGGGTGTACGCCGAGAACCCGTCATCCACGTCCGACAAGGATGACAAGAGTACTGCTGGCGAGTGCCAGTGTGCTCTGCCTGTCGATCTATATCAGTACATCGTCAGGAAGTTCATGCTCGAGTCTCTCGAGCCTGAGTTTCCTGAACCTCATCGGACGGTGTATGATGCCCCCAGAGGCAAGATCGGGGTATATGCCGCATTCTTTGTCTATGGGAATCTTAGGTTCCCTTGACGAAGTTTGTGTACCGTGTTCTGGAGAGGCACGGTGTACACCTGACCGAGGTACACCCGATGGCGATCGCGAAGATTCGCCACTTCGAGTGGGTGTGCCGGATTCTGGGCGTTGAGCCCTTCGTCGACCGCCTGATGACCTTCTACTCTTTGAGGTGCATCCAGGGGTGGTATACTCTGATAACCAGGATCAAGGGTTTGAAGATTTGCGCAACCGAGCGCAGTCTTCGTTCATGGAAGCGGGGAGTTCTTTTATATCTCCGCTCGCGCCATCCCCCTTGCCATGAAGTTCAAGAATGGGCAAGCACTCCCCAGCCTTCACGCCTCCAACTACCAGGAGGCGGAATGGTTCTCAAAGATATCCCGAGTCCAATCTCCGGTTTACCGCTTTGCGGAGTCCGGGATGGTGATGCTCGGGATGAGCCGGGTGTGGAAGGATGCGGAGGCGCAAAAGATCCCGATCGTCCTTGAATACGGTTTGAACTATGTTCCTTACGGTATGCTCTGTCTTCTTTGTTTATATAGGTTTGTCTTCTAACTGTTTTTCTTTTATTTCAGAGGGGAACGACTTGCAGTCGCTCTTGTATCCGCGGGAGGCTGATAGTCCCGCTCGGATGGGTACTCGTGCTCTAGATGAGAACGAGTTGCCCATCCTTGAACAGACGGCGGATCGGTTCGTGGAGGTCTACCCGCCAGGCCACGAGATCCTGAGCGCCAGGCGGCCAGGTAAGGCGTTATTCAACCCTCGACCCCTCAATGCTGAAACCTCTGCTGGAATTCCTCTAATCTTGTGTTCTGATGAGGAATCCGCAGATGGTCTTCCGTTGGTGCGGAAGAAGAAGGCTGCCGGCGGGAAGGGGAAGGCGAAGGTGGCCTCCACTGCCGATCCGGTGCCTCGGTCCGATTCAGAGACCGAGAGCGAGGAGGTGGCGGGGAACCCTGGTGGTGATAAGACCACTGCTCCGGAGGCTGCGACGACTGTCACCTCCGGAGAGCCCAGGATAACAACGGTAAGCGGCGTAAAGAGGCCGGCTCCATCGGGTTCATCCCCGCCTGTCCGCACTTTTAGGCTCAAGAAAACCCGTAAGTACAAACTTCCTTTATTTTTAACTTCATAGCTTTCCATCATTAATACTTATCTTCTTTGTGCAGGCGTGGATGCTACCGCATTCCAGGGTGGAGCGGGGAGGAGTACCTCCGGACCCATGACGGTAGGCTTGGTCAGCCTACCTGAGGCGACGACCCAGGCGGCTGCGCCTGCTTCCGTTGGTTCAGTTGCTCACCCAGTTGAGCCAACTGTTCCAACTGCGATGACATCACCGCCGGCTGTCAGTGCCATATTTACTGAATCTATCACTGAGCCGGCGGTGACTTTTTCTGCAGACTCCTCCGCAGCGGCGACCACGGTTGTGAGTTCACCTACGGTGAGTTCACCTCCGTTGGTTTCTACTACCGCGGCGGCCTTCACCATGCCTCCTCCGTCATCGGCAACGACGGCCGATCCTTCAGGTATGCCTGGGGCTTCTCGCCAACCTCTGCCTCCTTCCCATCTGCCTGACCTCTTGGACGGATTTCCCTTGGGTTCAGGTGATGGGTTTGGCGGCTATCGGCCTGTTGTTAACCCTACAGGTGCGTAGGGTTCTTTTGGCCTTTTTTTTTATCATCTTTTCCTAACTGCTTTTTGTTTTTTGCAGTGTCGGATTCCAATGAAGTGTATGTTCCACGATGGAACATCCGCCGAGGAACAACCCTTCGCACGCCTGTGGAGTGCGTGGATTGGGCTCGTCACGCAGCTCCCAGTGGTGCGTTGGGGGAAGCCATGGCTAGCTACCAGGAGGGTAGGGCTAACCAATGAGCTTCGGGTTCTTCTGGCCCGGATGCATCCGCGCGTCGAGCTGCTTTGTCGTGAAAACGACAAGTTAAAAGCAGCTCGCATCCAAGACGTAACTCAGGCGCGGGCTGTCCGGGAGGAGAATAGGAGGCTTACCGCAGTGGCTGCGGAAAAGGAGAAGGCCTTCAAGGCCCTCGAGGTTGAAGTTCAGGCCCGGCTCGAGGCCCGTTCCAAGGCTGCCCAAGCTGTTAACGAACAGCTTCGGCTGGCTAAGGAAACTGCACGGAACGCAACCGAGAGGGCCACCAAGGCTGAAGCTGTTGCTGAGCCTCTACGCCTCGAGAATGAGGAACTTAAAGCCAAATTAGAGGCGCTCCAACAGGCTCATGATGCCTTGGCGATGGAAGACGCCAAGAAGCTCCAAGAGATCCTGGACCAGAGGGGGGTGCTTGACCAGACTGAGCGGAAGCTAAAGGGCGTTGAAGAGGCTGCGGCTAAAGAAGTGTTGCTTGCCAACCTCAATAAAAGTGAAGCCGAACGCGCCCGTAACCAAGCTCAAGCCGCCCTCCAAGAGGCTCTGGTTGCCAAGGAATGGCTTCTTCGAGAAGCGTTGTCTCAGGTAAGCTTAACTTCATAATGTCTTTACGCTTTTCTCTGTAAATAGAAAAGGTTTTGATACTTGTATATTTTTTTTGTAGGTTGTGCATCGAGTCTTCACGGACACATCATACGACGATGCCATGAGCGCAGCCCTCAACGCTTCTCATGAGGATGGGGAAAAGGCCGGCTTCCTGCTTGGTCTAGGGTTCGTTGAGAAAGGCATCCCGCCTTCCAACTTCCCTTTGTATGATGTGGATACTGAAGCTGTTTATGACCAAGCAGTGAATCAGTATGCCGCCTTCCCGCATCCGGTGGTGGAGAAGGTGAACGAAGTTGCTGCTGCTGATGATGGGCTATCTATCCTTAAAGCTTTCCTTGAACCGCCACGCTCTACTGATGGTGCTGGTCCAAGTGGAAGTGGTCCTGAAGCTTGATCCTGAAGATCCCTTCCCACTGTTAGGATAGGTTTAGCTTGTATAGATTTATATTCTTGTAGGCGGGTAGTTACCCGGCCCTTGTAATGAATATTATGAAATATAAATCTTTGTGCGGGTAAGACCGCTACTTTCACTGGATTACTTGCTTTATAAAAGTTATATGACTTGCTCATGCATACTTTAGTTTAAATTAGCAATTTTCCAAGTGTTTAGAATAAGTTAACCTTTGAACGTGGTAGATAATAGGTTGAAGTTTTGCTTCCTCTTTCGTGATTGTGCGGGTAGGACCGTCACTTGCACTTAGTAGGATGGCTAAACTTTACCAATATCTGACCTGCGTGGAGGTTTTCCTCATCTTTTTAGAAATTTCTAAGTGTTTAGAATAAGTTAACCTTTGAACGTTGTAGATAATAGGTTGAAGTTTTGCTTCCTCTTTCGTGATTGTGCGGGTAGGACCGTCACTTGCACTTAGTAGGATGGCTAAACTTTACCTATATCTGACCTGCGTGGAGGTTTTCCTTATCTTTTTAGAAATTTTCTAAAGTATTTTGAATAAGTTAACCGTTCGACGCGCGGTTGTCAATAGGTTCGGTTTCCTCTCATGATTTGTGCGGTTAGGACCGGCACTTTCATTTAGTTGGATGACCAGTTTACCTACGACTGACCTGCGTGGAGGTTTGCCGTTTTTTGGGTTTATGCGGGTTTTGCCGCCTTCCCCACGCAACGACTTTCCAAGTAATTATGCGGTGAAAACCGGCATCAGTGTTGAATAAATTAACCGTTCGACGCGCGGTTGTTAATAGGTTAGTGTTCAGTTTCCTCTATCATGATTCGTGCGGATAGACCGGCACTTTCATTTAGTGGGATGACTGAACTTTACCTTTAACTGACCTGCGTGAAGGTTTGCCGTTTTTTGGGTTTATGCGGGTTTTGCCGCCTTCCCCACGCAACGACTTCTTTCACACTTATGTATGCGGTGAAGACCGGCATATCCGTGTGGAAAGTTCATAAGTATAAATGTAAAATTATCAGCGTCGATGTTCTAAGGAGAATCATTTCCATTAGAAGTGGCTCTGGGCCTTTACAAATTTGGAATTGATCTACATGCAAACTGTGTAATTGAGCTCCCTTCCATGTTGTTGGGATGGGAGTGCCATCGAGCCGATATGCACCTGGTTCGGGATCTCGTTGTTTACGCAGTATGTAGTCTCCAACATTGAAGCTGCAATTTTATTCGTGTTTTCCCCAACTGGGGTTCTACACGCATCAGCCTGCTCAGCGTTCATTGCGCCACGAGGTGCGCGAGCGTCCCATCTCTGACAAATGCTTCGACCATGTCCTTTACGTCTGTGCATTCTTCAGTGTTGTGGGGTTTTGTCCTGTGAAAGTCACAGTATTTGCTCCGATCAGCATTGTGACGATGTCGGATTATTGGAGCCTTTGGCCATGGGAGCTCCTCAGTGGCGAATATCTCGGTGACGCTTTTGGTGAGTGGCGTCCATCTGGAGTTCTGGTTCGACTGTACGTTATCCCTTCCGCCTAACCGATGTTGCAAGCCGGATGAGGTGTCAAAGTTTACCCTTGACTGCCAAATGCCTAGCTTCCGCTTTTTGTTTAGTCGGGCGGTAAGGACGTTGTCTTCTCTTGTTTTCTGGGTGTAGAGGTTTGTGCTCTGGGGGAGATCTCTACCCAGTTGCTTCTTCGTTTCCGCGAAGCGTTTAGCTGCTGTCATGATGGCATCCCATGTGGATGGCATGCCATCTTTACCCGTTAAGGTGCGGATGAGCTCTGGGTCGTTCGCGCCCTGGATGAAAGCAGCGCGAACAAGATCTTCGCTAATATTACCCAAACTTAGCTTCTTTGAGTTGAAGCGAGTGATGAAGTCTGGCAAAGATTCATCTTCTTCTCGAATGCATTTGAGGATTGTCCATTGCTCTTCGGTATACTTTCTTTGTTGGCTGAAGTGTTGGCTAAACTTCTGTTGGAAGTCTGCCCAGTCGTAGATGTGGTTGACCGGTAGACGATCGAACCACGCTCTAGCTGGCCCAACAAGCGTCATTTGGAACATGTAACACCACGTAGGTTCCGTCCAATTACTGACGGTTGCCCCCGCTATGAATCTGTTTAAATGATCGTCTGGATCAGATATACCATCGTAAGTGCCGATGTTGGACATCTGTTTGGCACTTTCGGGGCGATTGCTTTCGCAATGTCCCTTGCAAATTTGGACGTTCCCGCATTTGCCACAATTGGTCTGAATGTTTTGGAGAAGTCACGTGGGTTTCCACCCGCGTTTTTTGGTTTGAAGGTTTCTCCAAAATGCCTTCTCGGTTGGGAGTCCGTTTCCTTACGCTTCCCTTTCGCCCTATGACGAGGGTTTGCGTCACTATCGGATTCCTCCGAATCATCGTCAAAGTATACAAATTCATCAGCCTGTTGGAGTAAACGTAAGCGTTCATCCAACTCAGCTTGGAATTCTTTTTGACGTGCTTCCGCCCACGCTTTAATTTCATCGAGTGTTTGGCGGGGGAGCCTCGTTCGTTCTCTCTCTAACCGGGTATCGGTGAATCCCAGTGAGCGATTATTTACTGCACTTGCCCCAGCTTGGGTAACTGGGGTAGTGTTCGTAAAATTTACTGCACTTGCCCCGGCTTGGGTAACCGGGGTAGTGTTCGTAAAAACTGTGTAGTCGCCGGTATTCCCCCAGTAGCTGGGGTTGTGGTTACCGGAGTTTCTTTAACCATCTTTCCAGAAGTTTGAAAAAACTGAAAAGAAATGAAGTTCTAGCTTTTATGCACGGATGGCGCCAATGAAGAAACACTAAGCTACCCCGGGCAGATTACGGATAATCTGGGGGTGAAATAGATGTTTCCCACGAGGGGTTAGATCCGGCAAAGATGGTTCTTCTGATAACCTGCAAAACAGACACCGTGAGCTCGTCACTGAGAAGGGGGGGTACCTCCTTGTGACCACCCTCCGGCGTGAGAATCAGACTAGATTGCTCTTGAATATAAGTGTATATTAAGAGATTGCTAGAGCAGATATCAGGTATAATATGTAAGATACGAGATGATCATACCATTTGGGGTATTTATAGCCGAAGGTAGGTTTCCAAGAAGGTATAGCCGGCTGAATAGTATTCCTGTTCTACCAACTGTGGCCTACGCACGTGCCATCCTGGTAGTTGGTGGGTTGGCTATTGAACGACACATTGGGTCCCGTTTAACTATTGACCACTTATTTTAGCATGCATTAAACAAGACATAAATGGCAACCACACAACCTAGGTTTTCGAATCTTAATATCCACGTACCAATAAGCTACCTATAACCAACGTCCTCCGCTCTATGATGATCGGTCTAGATATTTTGTTGGTTTAAGGCATGTGCATGTGTATGTGTTAGTAAGTCCACTATCGTACGTGGTCTAGTTAGTTTTTTTAAGAAGATTCAGTGTTACATGATGTTGGTTAAGTGGATGATATGTTGTATATATATTACTGTTACACCGTATTTAGGGATATATTGTGGATAATTAAAAAAAACAAACAACTTAATAAAATCATATTTTAACTATGATAATTGTTTAATACTAAAACTGATTAATATATATTATCTTCAATCCTTTATGGCAGTCAGAGCGTGAGAAAATCAAATACAGTGAATGGAGTGAAAAACAATGAGCACAAAAATACAATAAAAAAAATACAAGCATGATTAAAACCTTAAAAAAAAATCAAACGTGCAAACACCATGATGACTATTGGCTAATCTATGACAGAGCGACTGCAATGGCAAAAGTTAGAAGAAGTTGTTTTGTGGCGACAAAAGACGATGACAAGAGACACGATGATTGTCGCATGGTAGCGTTAGCTAGGACTATGGTGACTAGAGTTGTTACCGTGAAAGGTAGACGATGGCAAGATTAAAAAACAAATAAAACCAAATCCATACCCATATATATGGGTAGAACATGCCCCATGACAGGAGGAGAATGAGAAGAAAATAAAGACGTCACATAATCAGGGGGACAATGAAGAGATGTCGACAACCACCTAATATCAGGCGGTGAAGAAATAGGAAGGACAAGACAAAAAATTTGCAAGAACGCTAATTGGAGTTTGATACCATGTAAAATTAACGAAAATATTGTAATTTATTATTGATAAACTATACATATATTATAAAGAAAACCTAATCAAATCATATGTTCCTACAGTAACTAACATATTATCTCTAATAGTTATTTCTTTTGTAATATATCGTATGGTACACTGACATACTAAAGGGTAAGTAAGACCCATATCCATTTGGATTCTGAAACAAAGCTCAAGCATATGCTCGGAATCAATCAGATATACATTCGTTAGTTACTTCTTTAGTAGCATTAATTAATTGCATCAATAAAAGAAATATTTTTTACATCCGTTAATTAAAATTATTAGATATACACTGGTCCTTTATAATGCATATGTTTGATGTTTCTACCGGACGTTTATACTTTGTTTTGACTACCTTTTTAACATGGATACACATGCCTGGGTGGATATGAATAATAAAGAGGCATTCATCACAATGTCGTAGATTTTATATAAAACCTTGTTATATTCTCAGGTTATAGTTTTTTACCAACAATATTCCTTGACTAATTACCCCTTTAATGTCATTATTTTCTGTGAAACTTCATAGCTTTTTATTCCATATATACATGTTATACTTTGCACAAACATGTATCACATAGAGTTCTAAGTTATTCTAAGTTGTTGGATTCGACAATTTAGAAAATGATCATTTTGGGTATTAATTTTGGTTAGTCATTTCTATTAGTAAAAAGTGTTATTTTGGTCATTATCCATTTCCCGACCATACATTGTATAATGTTATTAATTCTCTGAAACTTCATAACTTTTTATACCATATATACATTACGCTTTGAACAAACATGCGTCGCATGGTGATGTATACATCTATTTATGTACGTATATTAATACTTGGTGTATTTTGATACATCATACAGTCAGATCGTACGTATAATATCAAATATAAAACATAAAACAAATAATCATGAAAACACAACAATTTTCGGCTTTAAATACAAACATCACAAAACTAGAAAAAAAACCTATGAAATAATTAACAAGTGTCCAAAGTGGATAACGAGATAAACACAAAAATGTCACATTGTCACGTCAACGCCAATATTAAATATTAAAATGAACTTTATCCAAAATTTGTCATCAATGGTTACTATTCCACTGTATAAGATAACAACATAATTACCATCACACCCTCAAATATACACCTTATTTACCATCACATACCACTCATTAACGCCTTCAAATTACCCACCACATGCATTCTCCTAACCTCCTTCCTATAATAACTTTTACCACCAACCACCGTCGGTAAATACTCAAACCCTAACAAACTCTCACCGTTAAACCCGTTATCACCGGTAACCATTAAACTCACGTTCGCAGGAACATGGTTTGTCGTACGTTTGTATGATGCTAACCATTTTGCTTGCATGTAACTGTTTTTTCTCCACGGTGAAACCATTATGTCTCTAGACTTTAATGAGTCTCTCATTGCGGCACACATTAGTCTTACTAGCTTCTTTAGTTCGTTTGGTTTTATTATTGTGATTTTGGGTATTGTTTCGAGTAATGACTGGTAGGTTTTGGTTGGTCGAGCGATTGTGAATTCGGATCCGAATGAGACTTCGATGATGTAACGAGTGCCGGAGATTAGAATGTCGATGTATTCGTATTCGCCTGCTGGATGACTGCCGGTTTTCTCCCACCGAGACTTGCATAGACCTGTAAACAAACCGAAATGAGATCTAGGTTACATACTTAACAAGTGTGAGAGTCGTGTTGGGGAATTTCGGAATACGTAACTTGGATTATCTGAGAGTTGTGTAACACTTTCAGATTAACTATTTTGTGGTTCTCCAAATAAATCAACCGGATAAAATTTAAACGAGAGAAAAATCATAATGCGGCTAGGTGAACTTTTGAACTAGTAAAAGATCGACGAAAGGCCGTTATCATTTTGAAATTTAGATAAATCATAAATCCACATATTTTGACATGTGATAGTCATGTAACAAATTCCAAAATTCATTTTCGACCTCATCTAGGGATGCTGCCCCTTAGACCCTATCAAGGGCTGCCGCCCTTGGACCCCCCTACCATCACGCTCCGACCCTACCAAGAAGCGTTGCCCCCTTGGAACCCTTGTTTATTAGCGACTTTGCCCTAATATCATAAGATAACCTCTAATAGTGCATCACACTTCTCAACGTTTTTAATGTATATTAACAAATAATTAATTCAATTACACTAAAACATTTAATAATAATATTTTAAAAACTAAACAGGTAATTTAAACTGTAAAAATATTAATTAAATCCTATTTAGATAAAATAAACTTTTAACCCTATAAATTTTCTTTTTAACACAGTAACACATTTTAGCTCATATTTCTTATTTTAAACTACTTTTGACTTATTAACTTGTGAAAAGTTAAAAAGACGTTTGGTTTATCGTGAGTGGATAATTAAGTTAATAAGTTACAAAATTTATAATTTATGAAAAAATTTATTTCCGAAACAAAATTCTCACCGGCATCAAATCCTCTGTGTCGAAGTCCGGTCATCAGCTGCCGCTTAAACCCATCCGACGAACAATCTTCAACATTCCGGCACACCTTTTCCACTTCGTAACAGATCACTCGTTTCTCACAATCATCATCACCACCACCACCGATCAGATCAACCAGCATTTCCATCGTGTCAGTATCCACACCATAATAACTCTCCACCTTCCGATCACACTCCATCTCATCCACATGATCATCTCCACCGTTGCTTTCACCTTCAAAAAACGAGTCAACTAGATCCGAAAGATCCGTCACTGAGTTATAATTAGCCGAATGCTCACTTCCACTGCTTTGGCATAACCGTGCTCTAGCGTCCTCATCTAACGTTGTGGTTATCCTCTTAAACCTCACCGGAATATTCGCCATTTTATGATTATTAATTATTATTATTATTATTGTTATTGTTATTAATGGTGTTTTAAGTTCTAGATGTTGGTGTGATGGAGAGATATATGTAGCTGGTGAAACGAGAACACGACAAAACGTACGTGAGGAGGAAACTTGGGGAAGTGGGGTTAACGGCGTTTATATATGTCGTCAGGGGCGGATCCACGGTATTAACGGGTGGTTCCTCGGAACCACCCGAGTTTTGAAATAATAGTGTATTTTTATATAGAAAATAATAAAGGAACCATCTTATAAATTAGGAAGGAACCACCTTATAAACAATTGAATCACTTGTCCAGCTGGTAACTTGTTGGTTTTGTAACCCGGAGGTCGCAGGTTCAATTCCCGGTTCTGAAAATATTTTTTTTACTAACTTACCCTAGTATCATTTAGGGTTTTATAATAAAAACACACACTGAGTGCGATGAACACAAAAGGAAAAATAGCTATTGGTCGGTTACATGCTGATGTTTTAAACAGAGGCATGGATGTTCGTGTAAGTTTAATAATATTATTTGAGCTCTTGTATAGTGGTTCGTTTATTTTATTTTGAACTTTTCTTGCACCTATTTAAAGTGTTATAATTTATAAATTCAAGTAATAGAAGCGGATTTTTAGACCTATGAACGAATCGAATGCACACAAATGGAGCATGTTCGTATTCCGGTGTTCCTTTTCAACTTTAACTGAACTCTGAACAAACGATCGAGCATGAACTTTTAAACGAATAGGGGTGTCTTGTTCCTGACCATTCGTTAAGAAAATGAACAAGAAGACCCCCTTTGTTTTAATTCGTGTTTGATCGTTTGTTTTGTTAAGTTAAACGATGCGAACACGAATATGCTCTGTTCGTGTTCATTTACAAGCCTAGATATTTTTCTAACAATCTTTTGGTCTGAAGCAAATCAGTTGGTTTATTTATTTCTTTTGTTTGTTAATATTTCAGATACGCACATCGGATGACGCCAGCAGATTTGGAAGAGTCAGTAGAGTTATTTGTGTTTGAGAAATTTTGTAGGGCTCATGCTGAAAATGTTGAGGCTGGTGATATTTGTGTGTCTGTGGTATTTGGTGATATTCAAGTAACAATAGTTTTTGGAAATAAGATAATAAATGTTGATTGTTCTTGTCTTCTTGTTAATTGTTTTTAATTATTCAGTGCTCATGACCTTCACAGTCCACAAAACACACAACGCCTCTCCCTAACCCTATTCAAACCTACCACTCTACCAGCCGAGAGCCGGCCGTCCCCGTCACTCCGACCACCGTGGCACGCCGGCGACCACCGCGGCACCCTGTCACCCCGCCGCTGCCTTCTACTCTTCCTCGAATCCTCCCACTTTGAAGGTAAGTTTACATTCATTGTTAAATGTTAATTGTTCTTGATTGTTAACTACTTAATTTCTAATGACAGTGTCTCTTTTATTATTTTATCGTATCCTTATTATGTAATGAACTTTGCCCGAACCATCGACCCGACCCGAACCTCAAATCGACCCGGAATTTTTTATACCCAACTCAATGAAATTAAAACATCTAAATGTAGTGCACCACCTGAAAAAAATTCCTAGATCCGCCACTGTATGTCGTACGTTTGGTTATGAATTTGGTCTTGTTTTGGAGAATGTGCGTTTAGTGATTGGGTAAGTGGTAACGGTGGGAATTTAACGAGTACAAGTGTCAGGTGCACGAAAGGATTTGATTGATTGATTAATTAACATTGAACAGTTTAGAAGCACTTCGTGCTGTTCAAGGCGGGTCACGTGGCAGTGATTGTCCTGCACACGATGCTAGTGGTTTATCCTCTACTAACTTCTATCCGCCAACGGAAATTTTATATTTGTTTTAATGTTTTGTTTTTAACCGTAACAAACATAGAAGGCCTACATACCTCGTGCAGGGTAACTCAATTGCTAAAAGTCATCGTCAGCTGGTCTAACTCAACCATATGAAGCTCTTAAATCCCACCTAGTTATCTCCAGTTATAAGGAAATTCTACTCCACTGGTGAAAACTAGAGATCATACTAATCTTAGTTTTTTTTCATTGAGTCACTCATGTCCTAGAGTGTTGTAATGGAGAATTGAACTTGGATCTTCATTGTGAAACCCAAAATAATTAATTGTTTAGTGTTAATTATTTTTAATAATTATTATTATTAAAAATTAACAAAGTTAGATCTAACTAAATAATTAAGGGAATATATCTTTTTTTGGAATGTGAATCTTTCTTTTGGCATGTCTAAACATGTTTTTTAGATTATCTTGTATGGTTTGTTTTTTAAAAAAGTTTAGGTAAAGTTAATGTTTTAGATAATGATGAATATTGATAGGAAAAATGAAAACCTAAAATGTTTAATTACCTTTTTAGGGATAGTACATAATGAAATCAAGTACGATAGTACATATTGAAATCTAGTACGTTCAAGTTTGGATAAGTTACGGAAAAGAAGGAAAATAATCACAGCTTAAAATATTTGATTAGGTTAGTTACGGTATGGGCCGTGTTATGTTGACGGGTTGAATTGTTTAATTGGAACATAACTTATATTTCTTAATGTAAAAACAAAGCTACACTAGCCCGTACACACATAAAATTGCGTAGCATATACGTAATATATTTAACTCGTTTATCTAACTTTGGCATGCAAGCTGATGGGTTAGTAGGTAATCAAGTAGTACAAGTGTAGATGATTTGCTCATGTCAGTAACATGATTATTGCTGATAGTTGGTTGATAACTGTTATACCACTTCCTACTCAGTCGTTAGTTACTCCCACATAAAGTTGTTAATTGCAGAGTAGATGATGATCACACATTGTTAACCGGGCAAGAAGACAACACAAGTGTTGTTCAGCGAGACCCCTGGTAGGGGTGATCTCGATCTTCACATGGGGTGCCGCTCCCTTCAACTTTCAAGGTTCGTCAGCGCAAAAATTTTGATTGTCTCAACTAAGTGTGTAAGTTACATCTCTAACCCGTGCCAATGTTAATATTGTTTCCCTTTAATATAAAGTAAATTCTAGCTATCTAAAATGATGTTATGATGGTAAAAATTCTCGTACTTTGTTGTTTGAAAAATAAATTTAAATAAGCCAAGATATTAACTATAGGCTAATATTAGTCAATTACTAACAATCAAACTAGTAATACTTTAATATTTCAATTTTGTTAACAATAACAATCTTAGACTAACCGATTATTAACTATGTTTCTTTTTTATTGCGTTACGTGTGATGAGACAATTACTTCAATGACTTGGATTTTTTTTTCTATTTAAAATTACACAGGTGGTCTTGTGACATACATGAATTACGATTTTGGTCCTAACTTTCAGTGAATACCCTTTAAGCCTACTCATACAAGTTTTTGGATGGTGACGATAGTGTTCCCCGCTGGGGTAGTACCCCTTGGGGTTACCCGTCGCCCCACACCGTCCACCCTTATACATATTAAATTTTTAACAAACTTAATTTTTACTGACACTTATTTTTGATGTTATACATGTCTAACACCTTACGTAGCGGATTTGATTTGTTGTTTTCAGAACCGTATCAAAATCGGTCGTCCTGGACCTTTTATATCCCACGTAAACTTTTGGCAAACATGTGTTACGTCTCTGAGCATGGTGGGTCCTGCGGATCCAGTTGGTTTCTGCGCAGACGTCTCTTCAAGGTGTCTTGCGAGTTTAGCCTTTGCGCAGACGTCCCTGTTGAAGGTGAGTCTTGCGGGTTCAACTGCGCAGACGTCCCTCTTTGAGGTGAGTCTTGCGGGTCCAACTGGGCTCTGCTGGGACCTACCTCTTCAGTCAAGGATTTCTAATGAGCCAAAATGATAGGTTATTCTATAATGGTAAGTGACACGTACGTTATTTGGTTCCACTCGGATATGATTTTTTCTTGTGTCAAAGTTCAAAACTTTTGACTAATTCAGCTTACTAGTATTCTTTCATCCTTGAATTAGTCGAATGAATAAGCCAAAGTGATAGGTTACTAGTACCGCGTTTGAGAGTGACTAATCAAAGAATTACCTCCTTTTAATAAAATTCCACGTACTCCTAGTCCTCGACCATCTTGACTTTAACTTTAACTTTGACTTAAATATTGTTTTAATATTTATATTATATTATATTATATTATATTATATTTTATTTTATTTTTGGGAACGGCACATTGCACATAAATAGTTAATTTTCATATGCCAAATCCAATAAAGTTGTGTCACGTTTATTTGAATGGAGTCACTAATATTCAGTGTTTGGATGCCTATGCATGATTGTTTTATTTCGAGGTGGATGGGGTTTTGTATATAATACTAAATGCATCAGATAATATATAATAAAAACGTTATTAGAAAATACATAATGAAATTATAGTTTTGTTATAGTTCTTTAAAAGTTTTCATTTTTAAGAATGAGTTTTTAAGATCGATTAACTCACACACTCTCGGCCTAGTTTTATACTTAAATCTACACATTTTTGTCCACCACGAGACCTAAACTCTTACCAGTTACCACTTGGGGAGGGACACATTTTTCTAACATGTTGGTTACGTCTTAAACGCAAACATTTGTAACTATTTTTCAATGTAACATATTAAACTATTGTTCAGGTATTCAATGTCTATTTAATTAAGCAAATACACTTCACGTAATTCATTGTAGATAAGCATATATCAACATTTGATGTTGCGATAAACAAATTATAAATACAATAAATGATACACTAACGTAAGTGAAAGATGTTTATTTTTTTTCAGCTCACATCATGAATTCTACAAGTGAAAAACCATCCAAGTTTGCATATATTTTATGATTTTATCCATGTTCAATATATCAATGTGGATGAGAGTTAAACCTTAAATCTTCTTTTATTATCATCATCATCATCATCATCATCATCATCATCATCATCATCATCATCATCATCATCATATATCACCCTTAACATTTTTGGTATATCAAAATCATGAATATCACATACTACCCTATATATTAGTAACTTAGGGGGTGTTTGGGTGAGCTTATATTTTTGCTTATTTGCTTTTTGAAAAGGAAAAACAACTTTTGAAAAACTTCATTTTGAAGCTTTTGTAGTTGCTTTACCAAACACCTTTTGCTTTTCAACAAACAAATAGCAAATAAGCAAGTTTTAAAAGCTCACCCAAACACCCCCTTAGATGTTTATTGTTAAAATGCTTTTCAAATTCTTGGATTTGCATATTTAATTTTACACGTTTTCAAACTCATAATATTGGTGGTGTGTGATGTTTGCTTTTTTAGTCAATGTAATTGTGATTCATGTTAACCATTTCATTGCCTTTCCTTCAGAAAAAGAGTTCACATTCTTCAAAACTAGATAAAAAAATCTCTAACCTGAACTTTCGGAGTTGTAGCTTGGTAGAATTAGTCAATGAGGTCGTGCTTAATAAATCTTGACCTTTGCTTTGAAGACATTTCGACATTATATTATATTTGGGAGTTGTGACCTCCTAAAGTAGAGTCATCAAGTGTAACAAAAACACAAAAATGAAATGTTTTTAAAAGTGTAACGTTATATTAAAATTCTTTTATTTTTTTACATTGCCACCAACCGTTGGTCAATTTCAACATGTACCCTCTCACATTGTCATCTACCACACAACTCAATAATTTAAAATGACCAAAGCTCAATTTGTTTTCCAATAATAATTAACACCCAATAAAACACTATTTTATAAAAAATTGGGGTTGTTAAGTTCGGCTAAGAAAGAGGTCATGGGTTTCTTATTTTTGTTACTTTGTGGGTTATATGGAAGCTTCGGAATGACAACATTTTTTCGACGAGTCGACCAAGAAAATCGTGGTTGCTTGATGACGTTATGTATTTGTCTTATTTGTGGTTTTCGAGTATAAAGAATAAGTGTAAAATAACCTGGACACAGTGGCTGCAAAACCTTCTTTTATTCATGTAATTGCTTTGTTCTTACCCGTCTAGCGTCTTGCTAGTCAGCGCTTAATAAAATTTCCGTAGTTCAAAAAAGAATAAATAAAAATCATTCATATCAACTATGATGCCATTTTCGTTCTTTTATGTACATGTTTTAAACTTAAACTTATAAATGAGTCAAATGACAATTTTGTTAAGTATAATTATTAATTAGGGAGAACAAACATATATCAGCCACATTTTAATGTCCAAATTATAAGGTTCTCCTATAATCTCGCATCTCAAAACCAACAAGCTTTTGTCATCATAAATTCACATTTTAGGTAGTCACAAAATCAACCTAAGATTAAGATTATTCAAAGTCAATGATATGACCCGAATTGGAACAATTGCCATTTGCCTGAGCCTCCTAATGGTGTGCTCGTTATTCATCAACAAAGTTGACGCCGCTGAAAATGGTGGAACCTCGGTTCAGAGTGTTCAAGATAAGAATGCCAATCCTAAATCGAAGGGTCGTAAAATTGAACCGGGACAAGCAAACCCTTATTCGAGACCTTGTTCAACGCTTAATCATTGTAATCGAGGTTAAATTGTATTTTAGAAACTGGTGAGTTGTTTGTTAAATTGTATAATGTGAAGATGCATATAATGTAAATGTAGATTGTTGTATATTTCGAACATCTTGTATGTGTGATTATAATTTATACAGGATATTAGATATATATTACATTGTGTAAAGTTTTGTATTGAAATGTGAATAATAATGGACGCATACAAAACTCTACCTAGCATTGTATATTAATAACTATGCGTGAAAAAATAGATTATGAATTTCTAAAATGAATAATAATAATAAGGGGTAGGTTTGTTGTTATTTTTGAAGAGTTTGTTAGTGTGATATTGTTGTCTAGCCTCCTACGAGCATGGAGAGTTTATTGTTAACAAATTGAGCAAGTAATACATTTTCGTTATTTCTCTTGAATCTTTACAAGAATAACGAGTCACAAAGGGAGTATTTGATGACACCTTAGTTGAATCCCTTGCTGGTCAAAGGAAATGGCCCGTTCAAGTATCACAACACGTTATGGGCACATTAACTATGAACGAGAGAGGATAACGTACTCTACATTTAGGTGTGTTGAGCAATCCATGGGAAGTGTTCATTTTTACAATAAGAAACAAATCATTGAGCATACTAGAATGTAGAAAATATTGATTGATATGAGTCGTCAATATTACAAGACACCTTTGTTATATTGTAACCGCTTAGAGGTACACTTTGTGTAGGAGTGACAGATTTGTCTCTTCTATCTAACATGTTTTGCATTATTAATGTTTGTGAATTTTTGGTAAATGAATTTGAGGCAATTTGGGAAGTTCATTTAAAGTTGGATAGCGCTCTAAAAACGTAAGATGAAGAATGTTTTCTGAAAGAAATTATTACACTTTCATAGTTTCATTTGTAATCATAAATTACAAGTTTCAACTTACAACAAGACATTTGGTAACTTATGTTGGATTTAGGGCTTGGTCAAGCAAAGGGTAAAGAGAAAAAGAAGGTGATTCAAGCACTGTTTTAGGTAACTTTTTGGGTGATTTGGAAATATCAAAATGATGATATTCCAACAACGCTATGTGCAGTGAAGGACTATAAAATGGGGTGATTTTTGACACGTTGAAAAAATGGGCGACATATAGCCTAGGGGGCGGTGTTCTCCCCCATAAATCACCCCACCCTCGAATCACTGATCGCCACGTCGTCATCATCTCTCCACCCGGCGACAATTTCTCGTCGCTCCCTCCACTTATCGCCCATTTGTCGCATAGGGGGCGGTATTCTCTCCCTCGTCGCCCACATTTGTAGCCCCACTACGCATAACCTAATATAAATCCAGGGAGGTTAAGAGCGGTGGAAATGTGGAATTGATCAAGGAGGAAGCTCAACTTTGGCTTGGGAATAGACCTAACACTCCAATGTCGTAATTTTGTTTTGGTGTGTTTTCTTGTCTGTTTATTGTTGGTTTCCTTGGCTTGGGCCTAGTATTGAGCTGAAAGTATTGGGCCTGCTTAAAATACGAATGCCGTTCTAAAAAATAGTTACAACAAGACTTTATATTGCCAAAAAGGAATAATAAAATCAGTTAAGACCCAATTCTCTGTAACACATTTATATATATTCGTGTGTTATACACACACAACACATAATCCTAGTATTGAGCTGAACACTTTGGGCCTGCTTATAACACGAAACCGAATAAACCTATTTCGTTATAATGATTCCTAAAACTATTTTTCTCATTTTCTTGATTTCAACACTTTCGACTCGATCAAGCACTATAATTCCAGATAGGCTTTGTTCCTCTAAAACTGATTCAATCATAAATCTAATCGAACTCAAGTTTAGTATGAAACTACGGTAAGATCGTCTTTTAAGGTAGAGTACCCCTAAGACGGATTCGATCGCTAGTCTATTGTTCTCAGACACAAATGTACGATTCTACCGAAGTTTTAGTTTCGCGTATATTCAAGATAATCTGCTCGATTCAATTTTAAAATCAAAGTTGACCTTATGTGACTCAAATATCGATCTGATGATTTACATGTCATGTGTTTCTAAAGTTTCATTTAGTGATGTCATATGTACAGGTGTGGGATTTAAAGACCATGGTAACGCCTACTAATATTAACACATGACATCACTAAACGAATGTATATCTAAAGTTTCATTTAGTGATGTCATGTGTTTCTAAAGTTTCATGTGCAAAATTGTTTTTCTTCTAACCGGCCGACTATTATGCTTAATCTTTCTTGTTATTGTAGTACAGTTGTTTGTGAAGCCAACGTGGTCCAACAAATCAGTTGTTCATTGTTCTAGGAATTTCAGTTTGGTAATTTATTGTGTTCATGCACGGTCCTTTTATTTTGATTTTTTTAATTGTTCCTGTGGCTCTTGTAGGTGTACCTTTTGTAAAATGATACATGATCTGATATACATTTTATCAGGATTTGGTTGTTTTTTTTACAATTTCATATGAATTTTCATTACATGGTTTCTAAGTTTATAGACCAATGGTTTTCTGAAGGGGACGAAAACCCTACAAACTAGTGATGAAAGAAATAAAAGAATATACATCACGCGATGGCACCAAGCTATAACAGTAATGTACTTGTAGGCTTGTAGCAGCAAGAAAACTCAAGCGTTGTGTCACGGACCAAATATTTGAAGATCGAGATGCTTAATTTGTGTTGTAACGCTTGGGTTTGTTGGCTCGTCCTGGACTTCATTGGGCACGGCCTCAGCGGGAAAGAAGGCGTACATGCCTAGTCGTGCTTGCACGACGAACGCATCGCTGGTTGCGAGCTGTTGCCGCTCGCCTGATGAGTCCAAGGCAGGACGAAACCAGCAAGCCCTGATCATGAGCGGACCGATTGGTTGGCCTTCGGGTGCCACACAGAGTCAAGAGGATAGCTCCGTGACAGTTAGCTGGTTAGCTCAATACTCTAATCAACGAACGCATAACCCATATTATGATACAGAACTTTACTATCCGAATCCGAAATTTCGGATATCTATATTCTATCGTATAGTCAAATTAACTGGATATCCGAAAAAAATATTTATTATAAAAAATTTAAAGAACTACTTTTAGAAATATTTCGGATATCCGAAATTAGCGATGAGCAAAGTCGGTACTGGTACCGGTACCGAAATCGATACCGAATCGGTACCAAAGTTTTGAGTTTCGGTACCGGTGCGGGACCGGGACCGGTACGGGACCGGTATTTCCCGAATTTTTTCCTTCAATCCCGGTCCCGTACCGATACCGAGGTCCCGTACCGATACCGATTTCGGTACTTGTACCGGTGCCAAGAATTCGCGATTTTTGGGACCAGGATTTTCGGTCGGTACCGGGATGGTCCTGATCTCAACCCTATCCGAAATATCCGAAAAATTAACCAAAATATTCGAAAATTATACAAAATATCCAAAAATTTGTGAATAATATTTATTTTATTAATATTAAAAAAATTTTCGAATAGTTCGGATATATTTATAAGGATCGGTAGAAACCGGCCAACAGATACAGGTTGGCTATTGAACGACACATTGGGTCACGTTTAACTATTGACCACTTATTTTAGCATGCATTAAACAAGACATAAATGGCAACCACACAACCTAGGTTTTCGAATCTTAATATCCGCGTACCAATAAGCTACCTATAACCAACGTCCTCCACTCTATGATGATCGGTCTAGATATTTTGTTGGTTTAAGGCATGTGCATGTGTATGTGTTAGTAAGTCCACTATCGTACGTGGTCTAGTTAGTTTTTTTAAGAAGATTCAGTGTTACATGATGTTGGTTAAGTGGATGATATGTTGTATATATATTATTGTTACACCGTATTTAGGGATTGAAGAAACACTAAGCTACCCCGGGCAGATTACGGATAATCTGGGGGTTAAATAGATGTTTCCCACGAGGGGTTAGATCCGGCAAAGATGGTTCTTCTGATAACCTGCAAAACAGACACCGTGAGCTCGTCACTGAGAAGGGGGGGGGGGTACCTCCTTGTGACCACCCTCCGGCGTGAGAATCAGACTAGATTGCTCTTGAATATAAGTGTATATTAAGAGATTGCTAGAGCAGATATCAGGTATAATATGTAAGATACGAGATGATCATACCATTTGGGGTATTTATAGCCGAAGGTAGGTTTCCAAGAAGGTATAGCCGGCTGAATAGTATTCCTGTTCTACCAACTGTGGCCTACGCACGTGCCATCCTGGTAGTTGGTGGGTAGGCAGCGGCTGACAGTGACCAGGCCTGCTGTGTACTATTCCTTTTCCACCAACTACCGGCTATGCACGTGGTATGACCGGAGTTGGTGAGTAGGCAGCGGCTAATAGTGACATACAGTACAAGAGCATGCTGCTCGCCATACTGTTGTCAATGAGCTGTCGTATCTCTGGTCAGATCTTTTGCCCATACCTCGTCAGGTACAGTATAAAAGATCCTCCAGTATCGTACGGACTGACTTATTTGGGCGGGAGTATTCCCCCTCCCGCCTTTGTGCGGGATTGTTCCCGGCTTTGCTCATTCCTTCAGGTGACTACTGAATTATTGAGAGCTAAGTGCCTTGTGCGTGTAGCCTTGCTACGCGGGTGGCCTTCCCTGATGGCTTGTATCCGCAGCTGCGGGAACAGGCGGAGTACTTCACCATTGGGAGGCATTTCCTGCGGGAACAGCTTGCGTACTGCGCGTAAGGACGTCACGTCTCTGAGCATGGTGGGTCCTGCGGATCCAGTTGGTTTCTGCGCAGACGTCTCTCTTCAAGGTGAGTCCTGCGGGTCCAACTGGGCTCTGATGGGACCTACCTCTTCAAGTCCCCCCAGTCCAATGTTCTTCTCATGAATGTTTAATAAAGTGAGGTGAACTTTTGGACTTAAGCAAAGGGTTTTGAAAAGGGTTTAGTTTTAAGGTTTTCCATGGGGATTCTTCCCGCGGAAGTCCTTATGTCACTTGCAGAAATTCCCGACTTTCCTGTAACCTCCTCGCAAGTCAGGAGCGTTGAGTCCCACTTGTGTGGATTCTCCATGAGGTTTTGGTAGTTTTGAACATAGTGATCAATTATGTTAAAACTACCAATTCCATCATGAAGCTTCAAACAATGTAGTTCTCGACGTTCCCGCTATGCGGGGATGTTATTCCCGTTTCCGCAAGCATTGCCCAGAAGATCCTTCTTGGTTTCAATTCCCTGCGGAGCGCTAGGTATGTGAAGGGTTTTGCCTTGACACTGTACCCGCACTCGTCTTACGGTTACTTTACTTCCAAGGTATTCCTGGCGTCAATTCCCTGCGGGTGCTAAGTATGTGAAGGGTTTTGCCTTAACACTGTACCTGCACCCGTCTTATAGTTACTTGGTCGCCGAGGTATTCTTGGCTTCAATTCCCTGCAGGTGCTAAGTATGTGAAGGGTTTTGCCTTAACACTGTACTCGCACCTGTCTTACAGTTACTTGGTTGCCAAGGTAAGGGGTATTTTCCCGCTTACTTTTGAATCTTTTTGAAATTTTGAAATTCGAAGAGTTGGTGAAAGGATAAGAACAGTCCAAACTGCTGAAACGTCATCCGACGGTTTCTTCTGACTGTGTCAGGACGTGCAGGAAGTTATGGTGTCAGTATATGGTCATTCCAGACGCTTTTTCAGGCGCGTGGGCGCGATTTTTCGGGCGCGTGGCCGCGAAATTAATGGCACGCGTCCTTTCAACAGCTGTTGCCAGCTTGCTTTTTGCCACGTGTCATAGTTTCATTGCACCTTCGATTTTTCTCTCTTCCGCATTAAATTCATCGCATTGATTGCGATTAGTATATAAAGGGGGAGAAGGTCCTTTGTAATCCACACTTTCACTTTTCTCTTCATCTTCAAAACGATTTCCGGCGAATACTCACCTTTTCAGTCGAGCATTCTCTTGAAATCGTTCTCTTCTTTCATACCTGCAAGATGTCTTCTGCTCACGATCTTGAGGCTACAGCCCAGGAGGCTGGGGTGTACGCCGAGAACCCGTCATCCACGTCCGACAAGGATGACAAGAGTACTGCTGGCGAGTGCCAGTGTGCTCTGCCTGTCGATCTATATCAGTACATCGTCAGGAAGTTCATGCTCGAGTCTCTCGAGCCTGAGTTTCCTGAACCTCATCGGACGGTGTATGATGCCCCCAGAGGCAAGATCGGGGTATATGCCGCATTCTTTGTCTATGGGAATCTTAGGTTCCCCTTGACGAAGTTTGTGTACCGTGTTCTGGAGAGGCACGGTGTACACCTGACCGAGGTACACCCGATGGCGATCGCGAAGATTCGCCACTTCGAGTGGGTGTGCCGGATTCTGGGCGTTGAGCCCTTCGTCGACCGCCTGATGACCTTCTACTCTTTGAGGTGCATCCAGGGGTGGTATACTCTGATAACCAGGATCAAGGGTTTGAAGATTTGCGCAACCGAGCGCAGTCTTCGTTCATGGAAGCGGGAGTTCTTTTATATCTCCGCTCGCGCCATCCCCCTTGCCATGAAGTTCAAGAATGGGCAAGCACTCCCCAGCCTTCACGCCTCCAACTACCAGGAGGCGGAATGGTTCTCAAAGATATCCCGAGTCCAATCTCCGGTTTACCGCTTTGCGGAGTCCGGGATGGTGATGCTCGGGATGAGCCGGGTGTGGAAGGATGCGGAGGCGCAAAAGATCCCGATCGTCCTTGAATACGGTTTGAACTATGTTCCTTACGGTATGCTCTGTCTTCTTTGTTTATATAGGTTTGTCTTCTAACTGTTTTTCTTTTATTTCAGAGGGGAACGACTTGCAGTCGCTCTTGTATCCGCGGGAGGCTGATAGTCCCGCTCGGATGGGTACTCGTGCTCTAGATGAGAACGAGTTGCCCATCCTTGAACAGACGGCGGATCGGTTCGTGGAGGTCTACCCGCCAGGCCACGAGATCCTGAGCGCCAGGCGGCCAGGTAAGGCGTTATTCAACCCTCGACCCCTCAATGCTGAAACCTCTGCTGGAATTCCTCTAATCTTGTGTTCTGATGAGGAATCCGCAGATGGTCTTCCGTTGGTGCGGAAGAAGAAGGCTGCCGGCGGGAAGGGGAAGGCGAAGGTGGCCTCCACTGCCGATCCGGTGCCTCGGTCCGATTCAGAGACCGAGAGCGAGGAGGTGGCGGGGAACCCTGGTGGTGATAAGACCACTGCTCCGGAGGCTGCGACGACTGTCACCTCCGGAGAGCCCAGGATAACAACGGTAAGCGGCGTAAAGAGGCCGGCTCCATCGGGTTCATCCCCGCCTGTCCGCACTTTTAGGCTCAAGAAAACCCGTAAGTACAAACTTCCTTTATTTTTAACTTCATAGCTTTCCATCATTAATACTTATCTTCTTTGTGCAGGCGTGGATGCTACCGCATTCCAGGGTGGAGCGGGGAGGAGTACCTCCGGACCCATGACGGTAGGCTTGGTCAGCCTACCTGAGGCGACGACCCAGGCGGCTGCGCCTGCTTCCGTTGGTTCAGTTGCTCACCCAGTTGAGCCAACTGTTCCAACTGCGATGACATCACCGCCGGCTGTCAGTGCCATATTTACTGAATCTATCACTGAGCCGGCGGTGACTTTTTCTGCAGACTCCTCCGCAGCGGCGACCACGGTTGTGAGTTCACCTACGGTGAGTTCACCTCCGTTGGTTTCTACTACCGCGGCGGCCTTCACCATGCCTCCTCCGTCATCGGCAACGACGGCCGATCCTTCAGGTATGCCTGGGGCTTCTCGCCAACCTCTGCCTCCTTCCCATCTGCCTGACCTCTTGGACGGATTTCCCTTGGGTTCAGGTGATGGGTTTGGCGGCTATCGGCCTGTTGTTAACCCTACAGGTGCGTAGGGTTCTTTTGGCCTTTTTTTTTATCATCTTTTCCTAACTGCTTTTTGTTTTTTGCAGTGTCGGATTCCAATGAAGTGTATGTTCCACGATGGAACATCCGCCGAGGAACAACCCTTCGCACGCCTGTGGAGTGCGTGGATTGGGCTCGTCACGCAGCTCCCAGTGGTGCGTTGGGGGAAGCCATGGCTAGCTACCAGGAGGGTAGGGCTAACCAATGAGCTTCGGGTTCTTCTGGCCCGGATGCATCCGCGCGTCGAGCTGCTTTGTCGTGAAAACGACAAGTTAAAAGCAGCTCGCATCCAAGACGTAACTCAGGCGCGGGCTGTCCGGGAGGAGAATAGGAGGCTTACCGCAGTGGCTGCGGAAAAGGAGAAGGCCTTCAAGGCCCTCGAGGTTGAAGTTCAGGCCCGGCTCGAGGCCCGTTCCAAGGCTGCCCAAGCTGTTAACGAACAGCTTCGGCTGGCTAAGGAAACTGCACGGAACGCAACCGAGAGGGCCACCAAGGCTGAAGCTGTTGCTGAGCCTCTACGCCTCGAGAATGAGGAACTTAAAGCCAAATTAGAGGCGCTCCAACAGGCTCATGATGCCTTGGCGATGGAAGACGCCAAGAAGCTCCAAGAGATCCTGGACCAGAGGGGGGTGCTTGACCAGACTGAGCGGAAGCTAAAGGGCGTTGAAGAGGCTGCGGCTAAAGAAGTGTTGCTTGCCAACCTCAATAAAAGTGAAGCCGAACGCGCCCGTAACCAAGCTCAAGCCGCCCTCCAAGAGGCTCTGGTTGCCAAGGAATGGCTTCTTCGAGAAGCGTTGTCTCAGGTAAGCTTAACTTCATAATGTCTTTACGCTTTTCTCTGTAAATAGAAAAGGTTTTGATACTTGTATATTTTTTTTGTAGGTTGTGCATCGAGTCTTCACGGACACATCATACGACGATGCCATGAGCGCAGCCCTCAACGCTTCTCATGAGGATGGGGAAAAGGCCGGCTTCCTGCTTGGTCTAGGGTTCGTTGAGAAAGGCATCCCGCCTTCCAACTTCCCTTTGTATGATGTGGATACTGAAGCTGTTTATGACCAAGCAGTGAATCAGTATGCCGCCTTCCCGCATCCGGTGGTGGAGAAGGTGAACGAAGTTGCTGCTGCTGATGATGGGCTATCTATCCTTAAAGCTTTCCTTGAACCGCCACGCTCTACTGATGGTGCTGGTCCAAGTGGAAGTGGTCCTGAAGCTTGATCCTGAAGATCCCTTCCCACTGTTAGGATAGGTTTAGCTTGTATAGATTTATATTCTTGTAGGCGGGTAGTTACCCGGCCCTTGTAATGAATATTATGAAATATAAATCTTTGTGCGGGTAAGACCGCTACTTTCACTGGATTACTTGCTTTATAAAAGTTATATGACTTGCTCATGCATACTTTAGTTTAAATTAGCAATTTTCCAAGTGTTTAGAATAAGTTAACCTTTGAACGTGGTAGATAATAGGTTGAAGTTTTGCTTCCTCTTTCGTGATTGTGCGGGTAGGACCGTCACTTGCACTTAGTAGGATGGCTAAACTTTACCAATATCTGACCTGCGTGGAGGTTTTCCTCATCTTTTTAGAAATTTCTAAGTGTTTAGAATAAGTTAACCTTTGAACGTTGTAGATAATAGGTTGAAGTTTTGCTTCCTCTTTCGTGATTGTGCGGGTAGGACCGTCACTTGCACTTAGTAGGATGGCTAAACTTTACCTATATCTGACCTGCGTGGAGGTTTTCCTTATCTTTTTAGAAATTTTCTAAAGTATTTTGAATAAGTTAACCGTTCGACGCGCGGTTGTCAATAGGTTCGGTTTCCTCTCATGATTTGTGCGGTTAGGACCGGCACTTTCATTTAGTTGGATGACCAGTTTACCTACGACTGACCTGCGTGGAGGTTTGCCGTTTTTTGGGTTTATGCGGGTTTTGCCGCCTTCCCCACGCAACGACTTTCCAAGTAATTATGCGGTGAAAACCGGCATCAGTGTTGAATAAATTAACCGTTCGACGCGCGGTTGTTAATAGGTTAGTGTTCAGTTTCCTCTATCATGATTCGTGCGGATAGACCGGCACTTTCATTTAGTGGGATGACTGAACTTTACCTTTAACTGACCTGCGTGAAGGTTTGCCGTTTTTTGGGTTTATGCGGGTTTTGCCGCCTTCCCCACGCAACGACTTCTTTCACACTTATGTATGCGGTGAAGACCGGCATATCCGTGTGGAAAGTTCATAAGTATAAATGTAAAATTATCAGCGTCGATGTTCTAAGGAGAATCATTTCCATTAGAAGTGGCTCTGGGCCTTTACAAATTTGGAATTGATCTACATGCAAACTGTGTAATTGAGCTCCCTTCCATGTTGTTGGGATGGGAGTGCCATCGAGCCGATATGCACCTGGTTCGGGATCTCGTTGTTTACGCAGTATGTAGTCTCCAACATTGAAGCTGCAATTTTATTCGTGTTTTCCCCAACTGGGGTTCTACACGCATCAGCCTGCTCAGCGTTCATTGCGCCACGAGGTGCGCGAGCGTCCCATCTCTGACAAATGCTTCGACCATGTCCTTTACGTCTGTGCATTCTTCAGTGTTGTGGGGTTTTGTCCTGTGAAAGTCACAGTATTTGCTCCGATCAGCATTGTGACGATGTCGGATTATTGGAGCCTTTGGCCATGGGAGCTCCTCAGTGGCGAATATCTCGGTGACGCTTTTGGTGAGTGGCGTCCATCTGGAGTTCTGGTTCGACTGTACGTTATCCCTTCCGCCTAACCGATGTTGCAAGCCGGATGAGGTGTCAAAGTTTACCCTTGACTGCCAAATGCCTAGCTTCCGCTTTTTGTTTAGTCGGGCGGTAAGGACGTTGTCTTCTCTTGTTTTCTGGGTGTAGAGGTTTGTGCTCTGGGGGAGATCTCTACCCAGTTGCTTCTTCGTTTCCGCGAAGCGTTTAGCTGCTGTCATGATGGCATCCCATGTGGATGGCATGCCATCTTTACCCGTTAAGGTGCGGATGAGCTCTGGGTCGTTCGCGCCCTGGATGAAAGCAGCGCGAACAAGATCTTCGCTAATATTACCCAAACTTAGCTTCTTTGAGTTGAAGCGAGTGATGAAGTCTGGCAAAGATTCATCTTCTTCTCGAATGCATTTGAGGATTGTCCATTGCTCTTCGGTATACTTTCTTTGTTGGCTGAAGTGTTGGCTAAACTTCTGTTGGAAGTCTGCCCAGTCGTAGATGTGGTTGACCGGTAGACGATCGAACCACGCTCTAGCTGGCCCAACAAGCGTCATTTGGAACATGTAACACCACGTAGGTTCCGTCCAATTACTGACGGTTGCCCCCGCTATGAATCTGTTTAAATGATCGTCTGGATCAGATATACCATCGTAAGTGCCGATGTTGGACATCTGTTTGGCACTTTCGGGGCGATTGCTTTCGCAATGTCCCTTGCAAATTTGGACGTTCCCGCATTTGCCACAATTGGTCTGAATGTTTTGGAGAAGTCACGTGGGTTTCCACCCGCGTTTTTTGGTTTGAAGGTTTCTCCAAAATGCCTTCTCGGTTGGGAGTCCGTTTCCTTACGCTTCCCTTTCGCCCTATGACGAGGGTTTGCGTCACTATCGGATTCCTCCGAATCATCGTCAAAGTATACAAATTCATCAGCCTGTTGGAGTAAACGTAAGCGTTCATCCAACTCAGCTTGGAATTCTTTTTGACGTGCTTCCGCCCACGCTTTAATTTCATCGAGTGTTTGGCGGGGGAGCCTCGTTCGTTCTCTCTCTAACCGGGTATCGGTGAATCCCAGTGAGCGATTATTTACTGCACTTGCCCCAGCTTGGGTAACTGGGGTAGTGTTCGTAAAATTTACTGCACTTGCCCCGGCTTGGGTAACCGGGGTAGTGTTCGTAAAAACTGTGTAGTCGCCGGTATTCCCCCAGTAGCTGGGGTTGTGGTTACCGGAGTTTCTTTAACCATCTTTCCAGAAGTTTGAAAAAACTGAAAAGAAATGAAGTTCTAGCTTTTATGCACGGATGGCGCCAATGAAGAAACACTAAGCTACCCCGGGCAGATTACGGATAATCTGGGGGTGAAATAGATGTTTCCCACGAGGGGTTAGATCCGGCAAAGATGGTTCTTCTGATAACCTGCAAAACAGACACCGTGAGCTCGTCACTGAGAAGGGGGGGTACCTCCTTGTGACCACCCTCCGGCGTGAGAATCAGACTAGATTGCTCTTGAATATAAGTGTATATTAAGAGATTGCTAGAGCAGATATCAGGTATAATATGTAAGATACGAGATGATCATACCATTTGGGGTATTTATAGCCGAAGGTAGGTTTCCAAGAAGGTATAGCCGGCTGAATAGTATTCCTGTTCTACCAACTGTGGCCTACGCACGTGCCATCCTGGTAGTTGGTGGGTTGGCTATTGAACGACACATTGGGTCCCGTTTAACTATTGACCACTTATTTTAGCATGCATTAAACAAGACATAAATGGCAACCACACAACCTAGGTTTTCGAATCTTAATATCCACGTACCAATAAGCTACCTATAACCAACGTCCTCCGCTCTATGATGATCGGTCTAGATATTTTGTTGGTTTAAGGCATGTGCATGTGTATGTGTTAGTAAGTCCACTATCGTACGTGGTCTAGTTAGTTTTTTTAAGAAGATTCAGTGTTACATGATGTTGGTTAAGTGGATGATATGTTGTATATATATTACTGTTACACCGTATTTAGGGATATATTGTGGATAATTAAAAAAAACAAACAACTTAATAAAATCATATTTTAACTATGATAATTGTTTAATACTAAAACTGATTAATATATATTATCTTCAATCCTTTATGGCAGTCAGAGCGTGAGAAAATCAAATACAGTGAATGGAGTGAAAAACAATGAGCACAAAAATACAATAAAAAAAATACAAGCATGATTAAAACCTTAAAAAAAAATCAAACGTGCAAACACCATGATGACTATTGGCTAATCTATGACAGAGCGACTGCAATGGCAAAAGTTAGAAGAAGTTGTTTTGTGGCGACAAAAGACGATGACAAGAGACACGATGATTGTCGCATGGTAGCGTTAGCTAGGACTATGGTGACTAGAGTTGTTACCGTGAAAGGTAGACGATGGCAAGATTAAAAAACAAATAAAACCAAATCCATACCCATATATATGGGTAGAACATGCCCCATGACAGGAGGAGAATGAGAAGAAAATAAAGACGTCACATAATCAGGGGGACAATGAAGAGATGTCGACAACCACCTAATATCAGGCGGTGAAGAAATAGGAAGGACAAGACAAAAAATTTGCAAGAACGCTAATTGGAGTTTGATACCATGTAAAATTAACGAAAATATTGTAATTTATTATTGATAAACTATACATATATTATAAAGAAAACCTAATCAAATCATATGTTCCTACAGTAACTAACATATTATCTCTAATAGTTATTTCTTTTGTAATATATCGTATGGTACACTGACATACTAAAGGGTAAGTAAGACCCATATCCATTTGGATTCTGAAACAAAGCTCAAGCATATGCTCGGAATCAATCAGATATACATTCGTTAGTTACTTCTTTAGTAGCATTAATTAATTGCATCAATAAAAGAAATATTTTTTACATCCGTTAATTAAAATTATTAGATATACACTGGTCCTTTATAATGCATATGTTTGATGTTTCTACCGGACGTTTATACTTTGTTTTGACTACCTTTTTAACATGGATACACATGCCTGGGTGGATATGAATAATAAAGAGGCATTCATCACAATGTCGTAGATTTTATATAAAACCTTGTTATATTCTCAGGTTATAGTTTTTTACCAACAATATTCCTTGACTAATTACCCCTTTAATGTCATTATTTTCTGTGAAACTTCATAGCTTTTTATTCCATATATACATGTTATACTTTGCACAAACATGTATCACATAGAGTTCTAAGTTATTCTAAGTTGTTGGATTCGACAATTTAGAAAATGATCATTTTGGGTATTAATTTTGGTTAGTCATTTCTATTAGTAAAAAGTGTTATTTTGGTCATTATCCATTTCCCGACCATACATTGTATAATGTTATTAATTCTCTGAAACTTCATAACTTTTTATACCATATATACATTACGCTTTGAACAAACATGCGTCGCATGGTGATGTATACATCTATTTATGTACGTATATTAATACTTGGTGTATTTTGATACATCATACAGTCAGATCGTACGTATAATATCAAATATAAAACATAAAACAAATAATCATGAAAACACAACAATTTTCGGCTTTAAATACAAACATCACAAAACTAGAAAAAAAACCTATGAAATAATTAACAAGTGTCCAAAGTGGATAACGAGATAAACACAAAAATGTCACATTGTCACGTCAACGCCAATATTAAATATTAAAATGAACTTTATCCAAAATTTGTCATCAATGGTTACTATTCCACTGTATAAGATAACAACATAATTACCATCACACCCTCAAATATACACCTTATTTACCATCACATACCACTCATTAACGCCTTCAAATTACCCACCACATGCATTCTCCTAACCTCCTTCCTATAATAACTTTTACCACCAACCACCGTCGGTAAATACTCAAACCCTAACAAACTCTCACCGTTAAACCCGTTATCACCGGTAACCATTAAACTCACGTTCGCAGGAACATGGTTTGTCGTACGTTTGTATGATGCTAACCATTTTGCTTGCATGTAACTGTTTTTTCTCCACGGTGAAACCATTATGTCTCTAGACTTTAATGAGTCTCTCATTGCGGCACACATTAGTCTTACTAGCTTCTTTAGTTCGTTTGGTTTTATTATTGTGATTTTGGGTATTGTTTCGAGTAATGACTGGTAGGTTTTGGTTGGTCGAGCGATTGTGAATTCGGATCCGAATGAGACTTCGATGATGTAACGAGTGCCGGAGATTAGAATGTCGATGTATTCGTATTCGCCTGCTGGATGACTGCCGGTTTTCTCCCACCGAGACTTGCATAGACCTGTAAACAAACCGAAATGAGATCTAGGTTACATACTTAACAAGTGTGAGAGTCGTGTTGGGGAATTTCGGAATACGTAACTTGGATTATCTGAGAGTTGTGTAACACTTTCAGATTAACTATTTTGTGGTTCTCCAAATAAATCAACCGGATAAAATTTAAACGAGAGAAAAATCATAATGCGGCTAGGTGAACTTTTGAACTAGTAAAAGATCGACGAAAGGCCGTTATCATTTTGAAATTTAGATAAATCATAAATCCACATATTTTGACATGTGATAGTCATGTAACAAATTCCAAAATTCATTTTCGACCTCATCTAGGGATGCTGCCCCTTAGACCCTATCAAGGGCTGCCGCCCTTGGACCCCCCTACCATCACGCTCCGACCCTACCAAGAAGCGTTGCCCCCTTGGAACCCTTGTTTATTAGCGACTTTGCCCTAATATCATAAGATAACCTCTAATAGTGCATCACACTTCTCAACGTTTTTAATGTATATTAACAAATAATTAATTCAATTACACTAAAACATTTAATAATAATATTTTAAAAACTAAACAGGTAATTTAAACTGTAAAAATATTAATTAAATCCTATTTAGATAAAATAAACTTTTAACCCTATAAATTTTCTTTTTAACACAGTAACACATTTTAGCTCATATTTCTTATTTTAAACTACTTTTGACTTATTAACTTGTGAAAAGTTAAAAAGACGTTTGGTTTATCGTGAGTGGATAATTAAGTTAATAAGTTACAAAATTTATAATTTATGAAAAAATTTATTTCCGAAACAAAATTCTCACCGGCATCAAATCCTCTGTGTCGAAGTCCGGTCATCAGCTGCCGCTTAAACCCATCCGACGAACAATCTTCAACATTCCGGCACACCTTTTCCACTTCGTAACAGATCACTCGTTTCTCACAATCATCATCACCACCACCACCGATCAGATCAACCAGCATTTCCATCGTGTCAGTATCCACACCATAATAACTCTCCACCTTCCGATCACACTCCATCTCATCCACATGATCATCTCCACCGTTGCTTTCACCTTCAAAAAACGAGTCAACTAGATCCGAAAGATCCGTCACTGAGTTATAATTAGCCGAATGCTCACTTCCACTGCTTTGGCATAACCGTGCTCTAGCGTCCTCATCTAACGTTGTGGTTATCCTCTTAAACCTCACCGGAATATTCGCCATTTTATGATTATTAATTATTATTATTATTATTGTTATTGTTATTAATGGTGTTTTAAGTTCTAGATGTTGGTGTGATGGAGAGATATATGTAGCTGGTGAAACGAGAACACGACAAAACGTACGTGAGGAGGAAACTTGGGGAAGTGGGGTTAACGGCGTTTATATATGTCGTACGTTTGGTTATGAATTTGGTCTTGTTTTGGAGAATGTGCGTTTAGTGATTGGGTAAGTGGTAAGGCTGAGGGGTGTGGAGCGCGAGAAAGGGCGCGTGAGCCCATCCGCTCGCGCCCCGGGGCGCGAGCACCACACCACCGAGGCGCGAGAGGGGCGCGAGAGGGGCGCGAGCGTGGAAATTCAGGCAGGCGCAAGAGGGCTAGCGGCTGAGATAACGCGTAAATGGCCTGGGAATGCGTAAATAGAGCCGTTGGGCTCTTTGTTTATTAAAAAAAAATTTTTTTTTCTCTATAAAACCAATATCACATACCAATATCACATACCACACCCAAAACCCAAAATCACCCCATCTTCCAAACCTTTTTTTAAAAACATGGCTGGAAATTGGTACCCAAACCTAGATTCAGATTACAGTTACAACGATTTATGGTCGGCACCGGACCAACCGATGTTTTATTCGGGGTCGCAACAATCATCCGGCTTTCAACCATCCAACATACAACCGTCTCCTAACTTTGTAGTTCCGGAGACACAAGAACCAGAAGGTGAAGCTGCGGGACAAAGAAGACGCGTCCACCGGAAAAAACAAGTTGCAACGGACGGGTCGGGTTCGGCTTCGACTGGAAGGACGAAACGGAAAACCACTCCGTGGTCATCGGATGAGAAGGAAGCCCTGTGTCGGGCTTGGATAGTCATTTCTGAGGATCGGCGTTGCGGTAATTGTTTTAACGTTTTTAAAAATGATTTTTAATAAAAAAGTTAAATAAAAAAGTTAAATGACTTACAAATTTATTTATGCATTTTGCAGCGGACTACCAAAAGAGCAAGGTCTTTTGGACAAAGGTTAGGGAGATGTTCTATTCGCTCGCTGGGAGTACAGAGCGGAACGCCGATATGATTTCGGGTCGGTGGACCGAAATCAGAAAATTTGTCGGCTTGTTTACTAATCTGTTCAACAGGAACGCCGGTCGTATGAGACCAAGTGGCAGTGACGATTTGGCGGTTTATAATTTCACTGTCGAAGAGTGGAAGCAGGAGTGCCTGCGGATGTATGGGACGGTGAAGACGTGGGACGGTGTAAAGGTGTGGGAGAGGTTGAGAAGGTGTTCTAAGTGGGTTGAGCTGGTGGCGCCGGACCTTGATGCGGAAGTAGGGCCGAAACGGACTAAAACTAGTTCGTCTGGAGCGTATAGCACTTCCGCCGGGTCGGATTGCCGGGTTGGATTCGACCTAAACGTTGCGGGGGAGGAAACGTCTTCACCGCCGAGGAGGCGGCCATTGGGAAGGGACGCCAGGGGGAAAAAACCGGCTGAGGGGGAAGCCGTAAACATCAACGATCTTGTTGAATCCCTCAATAAATTCAACAAAACCATGGAGGTGGTCTCTAATGACAAAAAGGAAAAAAAAAGAATGAGAGATTTGGACTTCCTTACAAGAGACTTCAGTAACCTAAATCCGGTCGACCAAATGCTGATGGAAAAACAAAAGGAACGTATCCGGAAGAGGTTGATCGAAGAAGACCAAGCCGAAGAATAAGAATAATGTTTTTTTTTAGTACTTTAATTTTTTTTTTAGATATTAATGTGTTTTTTTAATTAATGTGTGTTTTTTTAAATAATTTATGAGTTTTTTTAATAATACGTTTTTTTAATACATTTATAAAAAAATAAAAAAAAAACCGCTCGCGCCCCCTCTCGCGCCCCTCCGCACCATGTCCCGGGGCGAGAGCACCACAACCAACACCCATCTTATCAAGTTTCTCTCTCTGCCACACGTCACAATATTATTGGCTGGAGCCCCCACTCGCGCCCCCTCTCGCGCCCCCCACACCCCTCAGCCTAACGGTGGGAATTTAACGAGTACAAGTGTCAGGTGCACGAAAGGATTTGATTGATTGATTAATTAATTAACATTGAACAGTTTAGAAGCACCTCGTGCTGTTCACGGCGGGTCACGTGGCAGTGATTGTCCTGCACACGATGCTAGTGGTTTATCCTCTACTAACTTCTATCCGCCAACGGAAATTTTATATTTGTTTTAATGTTTTGTTTTTAACCGTAACAAACATAGAAGGCCTACATACCTCGTGCAGGGTGACTCAATAGCTAAAAGTCATCGTCAGCTGGTCTAACTCAACTATATGAAGCTCTTAAATCCCACCTAGTTATCTCCAGTTATAAGGAAATTCTATAGTCTGAAAGTCCACTGGTGAAAACTAGAGATCATAATAATCTTAGTTTTCTTTCATTGAGCCACTCATGTCCTAGAGTGTTGTAATGGAGAATTGAACTTGGATCTTCATTGTGAAACCCAAAATAATTAATTGTTTAGTGTTAATTATTTTTAATAATTATTATTATTAAAAATTAACAAAGTTAGATCTAACTAAATAATTAAGGGAATATATCTTTTTTTGGAATGTGAATCTTTCTTTTGGCATGTCTAAACATGTTTTTTAGATTATCTTGTATGGTTTGTTTTTTAAAAAAGTTTAGGTAAAGTTAATGTTTTAGATAATGATGAATATTGATAGGAAAAATGAAAACCTAAAATGTTTAATTACCTTTTTAGGGATAGTACATAATGAAATCAAGTACGATAGTACATATTGAAATCTAGTACATTCAAGTTTGGATAAGTTACGGAAAAGAAGGAAAATAATCACAGCTTAAAATATTTGATTAGGTTAGTTACGGTATGGGCCGTGTTATGTTGACGGGTTGAATTGTTTAATTGGAACATAACTTATATTTCTTAATGTAAAAACAAAGCTACACTAGCCCGTACACACATAAAATTGCGTAGCATATACGTAATATATTTAACTCGTTTATCTAACTTTGGCATGCAAGCTGATGGGTTAGTAGGTAATCAAGTAGTACAAGTGTAGATGATTTGCTCATGTCAGTAACATGATTATTGCTGATAGTTGGTTGATAACTGTTATACTACTTCCTACTCAGTCGTTAGTTACTCCCACATAAAGTTGTTAATTGCAGAGTAGATGATGATCACACATTGTTAACCGGGCAAGAAGACAACACAAGTGTTGATCAGCGAGACCCCTGGTAGGGGTGATCTCGATCTTCACATGGGGTGCCGCTCCCTTCAACTTTCAAGGTTCGTCAGCGCAAAAATTTTGATTGTCTCAACTAAGTGTGTAAGTTACATCTCTAACCCGTGCCAATGTTAATATTGTTTCCCTTTAATATAAAGTAAATTCTAGCTATCTAAAATGATGTTATGATGGTAAAAATTCTCGTACTTTGTTGTTTGAAAAATAAATTTAAATAAGCCAAGATATTAACTATAGGCTAATATTAGTCAATTACTAACAATCAAACTAGTAATACTTTAATATTTCAATTTTGTTAACAATAACAATCTTAGACTAACCGATTATTAACTATGTTTCTTTTTTATTGCGTTACGTGTGATGAGACAATTACTTCAATGACTTGGATTTTTTTTTTCTATTTAAAATTACACAGGCGGTCTTGTGACATACATGAATTACGATTTTGGTCCTAACTTTCAGTGAATACCCTTTAAACCTACTCATACAAGTTTTTGGATGGTGACGACAGTGTTCCCCGCTGGGGTAGTACCCCTTGGGGTTACCCGTCGCCCCACACCGTCCACCCTTATACATATTAAATTTTTAACAAACTTAATTTTTACTGACACTTATTTTTGATGTTATACATGTCTAACACCTTACGTAGCGGATTTGATTTGTTGTTTTCAGAACCGTATCAAAATCGGTCGTCCTGGACCTTTTATATCCCACGTAAACTTTTGGCAAACATGTGTAACTTGGGTGTTGTTAAACTATTGATAAACATGGAAGACTTCAATCAAGGAATAATTATAGGAGGAAAAAAAGGACTGTCCATAGGATGTTCCGTAATTCTTTGTTTCCTTGTTTAACTATTGAGCATTCTATTTATTGGGGTTAATCCTCTCTTGTAAAATAACATAATAAAAAAAATATAAATAAAAGTTCTTGATTACCAAGTTAACATGGTATCAAAGCGCGTTTGATCCTGGGAATCCGCCCTATCTTCAAACAAGATGACGGATGGTGACACCCAAATCAATCAAGTTCCTGATGAATTGACGATGAAGATTGCTGCACTCCTAAGGAATGGTCTCGGAGCTCAACAAACAACAACCAACTCTGAGAACCTTTCCTTAGGGATTAAAATTGGTGGCGATAACTATGCCCTCTGGGCAACACTGATGAAGAAAGCCATTGGAGGTAGGGGAGAGGTTCTCACGTCACAGGGGATCCGTCACCCCCTTTAAAAACTGATACAAGTTATTCACGTTGGGAACAAGATGACCAATGTGTCTTCACCTGGATTATCCAAAATCTTGAATCCAACCTGGTGAATAATGTCTCACAATATCCTACTGCAAAAGCCTTGTGGGATGGTTTAGCCACCACATACGGATCTGGAACAGATTCACTCCAGGTGTTCGATCTCCACAAACGAGCAAACTCCCTCAAACAAGGGTCTGATTCTCTGGAAGATTTGTGGAGTAGACTACAAGGCATTTGGATGTCGATCGATAGAAGAGACCTGAATCCAATGAAGGATCCGGAAGACATTCAAGTTTACAATAAGAAGACCCAAGAACAAAGACTTTACCAGTTACTCATGGCGGTAGATGACAAACTGGAACCAATCGAAAGAGATATTCTGAAGAAAGAACCTCTCCCATCCGTTGAGGCGGCATATGCCACCATCAGAAGAGAGGTTGCAAGAGTGACCATCTTAAAATTTGGACCCTCTGATAACGATTCAACCGAAATCGGATTAGGATTGGCTGCCAAGGACCCACAACATAGAACAAAGTTTCGACTGAAAGAAAAAGAAGATAAATCCAAACTTTTTTGCACTCATTGTCAGATGAAGAGGCACACTAAGGAACAGTGTTTCAGGCTAGTCGGGTATCCAGAATGGTGGGAAGACGGTCAGAAACCAAAGAACAACCAACGTTCAAGGGGTGATGGGAGAGGTGCGTCAGTAACAAAGGGAGGAGAGTCCACCGGAAAGGAACCGCAGGAGAGCAGCGGTGGTTTTGGAGGAGTGACTGCAACATGTGATGATGACCTAATAGGTACAGGACTTGAGAATTACAACTCAAGTCCCTCTACTATTCATTCTAAGTTGTTTTCTCCTAAAGTTTTTAATGTTCAGCCATGTCTCACTCTAGAAAAGAAAAAAATTGGATCTTTGATTATGGGGATACGGATACTATGTCATACGATAACAAAGATTTTTGTAACCTGGTGCCACCATCAAAGTACCACATTGAAACTGCAAGTGGAGAAAGAATTCAAGTCAAAGGGGGAGGATCTATCACATTCTCAGAAAAAATGAAAATTAATAATTGTCTATACATTCCTTCCCTTTCCTCAAAATTATTATCTATTAGCCAAGTTACAAAACAACTCAATTGCGTGGTACTTATGTATCCTAATTTCTGTGTTCTACAGGACATTCGTACGAAGGAGATCGTTGGGCGTGGTACTGAACGCGGGGGTCTTTACTATGTTGATGAGGTGGTTCAAAAGGGACATGCCATGCTTGCTCACGGGACAACCGAAAGACAACTATGGTTATGGCATCGACGTCTTGGCCATCCTTCGTTTAGTTATCTTAAGTTTTTGTTTCCTAGTCTTTTCCCGAATAACTCCGCTCAGGAGATTTGTGAAACATGCATTCTTGCAAAAAGTCATAGGGCTTCGTTCCACAAAAATGATACTAGAGTCAAATCTGTTTTTTCGTTAATTCATTCCGATGTCTGGGGTCCGGCTCCAAATAGTACCAATAGTCGGTTCAGATATTTTGTTATATTTGTGGATGATTTTTCACGAATGAATTGGGTCTACTTCATGAAACATAAGTCTGAAGTTGCTGAAATTTTTGTTAGTTTTTACAAGATGGTCAAAACTCAGTTTAAAAAAGGTATTCAGATTCTCTGTTCCGATAATGGGACGGAATTTGTGAACAAAACAATGAAAGATTTCTTTAAAGAAAATGGCCTTATCCATCAAACTACGTGTCCTAACACTCCTCAACAGAACGGAACGTCGGAATGAAAAAATCGTATACTTCTTGAAAAAACGCGTGCCATTATGATTGAGTCTCATGTTCCACTATCGTATTAGCCAGAAGCCGTGGCTACATCTACCTATCTTGTTAACCGTCTCCCAACCCAAATTCTAGGACATAAAACTCCTCTAGGTGTCCTAGCTACCCAGGCTAAAGTCCCATCCATTATGACTTTACCTCCTCGGGTTTTTGGCTGTACCGCGTTCATTCACACCCCAAAAATAGATCGAAATAAATTAAGTGCATGTGCCGAGAAATGTGTCTTTGTTGGGTACGGTGTAAATCAAAAGGGCTATCGTTGCTATAACCCCGTTACTCGTCGGGTCCATGTCACCATGGACCTTGACTTTGTAGAGTCAGCCTATTTTTTTGACCACCAATCCAGTACTCAGGGGGAGAAACTAGGTGAGTCACTCGATTGGTTCGATTGGCTGCTATATCATAGTTGTTCGACGGATGTCCAAACAGAGCCGGTAGATGGCGCCGCTGAACCCGCTTCGTCGACCATGGGACAGGATAACCAAGCCAATGAATCTCCTGAAGACGATGTCCATCCGGTCGAAGTCACCGAAACCGCACCAGGTTCGGTAGAGACTAACAATGAGGTAAACAACTTAGAACATCATGATAATTTACAAAATGATACTTCTAATCATGATGATCCAGAAAGTCATATAGAGGAGCAACAGAGTGTTCTTCCTCCAAGGAAAAATAGGGGAATCCCTCCCAAACGGTATTCACCGGAACAGGTTTCTCGCACCTCGAAATATCCGGTTGAAACTAACAGGGGGGGAGTGGCCAATGTTGCAAAAGTTTTTTTGGCCACCATCCTTTCAGAAAAAATTCCTTACACAGTTCAAGAAGCCAAGGAGATAGCTGAATGGAGAGAAGCAATGAACAAAGAAATAGAGGCTTTGAAGAAAAACGGCACGTGGGAGAAATGTTCTTTACCACAAGGGAAGAAGCCAGTCGGATGCATGTGGGTATTTAACATCAAGTATAATTCTGATGGTACCATTGAGCGATACAAGGCAAGATTGGTTGCCAAAGGGTATACACAAACATACGGTATTGATTATTCTGAAACCTTTTCCCCAGTTGCTAAAATTGACACTATCAGAGTCCTTTTCTCTGTAGCGGCAAACAAAGACTGGCCTCTTCATCAATTTGATGTAAAAAACGCTTTCCTGCATGGAGACTTGAAAGAAGAGGTGTATATGGAAGGGCCCCCAGGGTTCTCGGATGATTTTCAGGAGAACGAAGTTTGTAGGCTAAAAAAGGCTTTGTATGGGCTCAAACAATCACCTCGCGCGTGGTTTGGAAAGTTTACTATGGCCATGAAAAGATACGGGTACAAACAGAGCAATGCTGACCATACCTTGTTTTACAAGAAAAGAGGTAAGTTGATCACATGTCTTATAATATATGTTGACGATATGATTATAACAGGGAGTGACCAAGAGGAAATCAGCTCCCTTCGAAGAAATCTCTTCACCGAATTTGAGATGAAAGACCTTGGGGGATTAAAATATTTCCTAGGGATTGAGGTGCATAGGTCAAAGGAAGGGATCTTTATTTCTCAAAGAAAGTATATACTGGACTTGCTGGCTGAAGTAGGCATGGTTGATTGCAAGCCCAGTGATACTCCCATGACGATAAACCATAAACTCAAAATAATAGAAGGGGTCAAACCAGCAAATAAAGAAAGATACCGAAGGCTAGTAGGGAAGCTGATTTACCTAGCCCACACTCGACCTGATATCGCATATGCTGTGGGAGTTGTGAGTAAATTCATGCACAATCCCCAAGAAGATCATATTGAAGCAGTTATGAGGATCATTAGATACCTAAAAGGCACTATTGGAAGAGGTATAGTGTTTAAGAAAAACAGTCACCTTGACGCTGAAGTTTACATGGATGCTGACTGGGGAGGAGATCCTAATGATAAACGATCTACTGCAGGGTACTTTACGCTCCTTGGGGGTAATTTGGTAACATGGAGGAGCAAAAAGCAGAAAGTCGTATCTCTATCAAGTGCAGAATCCGAATTCAGGGGTATAGCTAAAGGGAAAACTGAAATTCTTTGGCTGAGAAAAATAATGAAAGAAATTGGAGCTCCCTTTAAGCGTCCAGTTCGTTTAAAGTGTGATAATAAGGCTGCTATCAAAATCTCAGAGAACCCGGTGGAACATGACAGAACCAAACACGTTGAAATAGATCGTCATTTCATAAAAGAAAAGATTGAGGATGGTACCATCGAAATTCCATTTGTGAAGTCTGAAGATCAGCTTGCCGACATTCTCACAAAGGCAGTTGGAACAAAAGCATTTGAATTAGTGTTATCCAAGTTGGGTATTGGAGATCCCACTACACAACTTGAAGGGGAGTGTTAAACTATTGATAAACATGGAAGACTTCAATCAAGGAATAATTATAGGAGGAAAAAAAGGACTGTCCATAGGATGTTCCGTAATTCTTTGTTTCCTTGTTTAACTATTGAGCATTCTATTTATTGGGGTTAATCCTCTCTTGTAAAATAACATAATAAAGAAAATATAAATAAAAGTTCTTGATTACCAAGTTAACAGGTGTAGAAAAATAAATGATCAAAAATATGAATTTTATCCTCATTTTACTACAAGCAAAAGTTAAAACCATTTTAAATTTCCACTCGAACAAGTCTATAAACTTACCTTTTAATCATTCAATTGTCAATGCTACAATAGTAACTTATCTGTTACTTTATTCCAAATACATTTTCAAAGCCACGTTTATATTATGACTTAAGATCCAATATAATACCACCGGTTTAGTAATCAGTATCTATTGATAATTTGATATCTTATTGAAAACACTTCTTCACAAGTTAATTAATATTTAAAAAAGAAAATCCTATTGGTTGTTTAATACTATAAATTATACGACCTGTAATTATCCAATATACATACACATTAAAAACACGATATAACCAAATGCCTTAGTATAATGATATCAATACGTGTAGTAAAGTGATTAAATTTTCTAGTTTCACAATGGATGTTAATGTAGAGTTAGGAGTAGATTTATTGAATGTTTGAGTTCGTCAATCTAGAAAATTTGTAACTTATAAGAATAGAAAAACCATCATAGATATATAATAAAAATTGTAACTTATAAGAATAGTAAAAACATCATAGATATATAATGACTAATAATACATGCATTAACAAGTTACACGAGAATGAATTTTTAACCAAATTTAAATTCACTTAAAAGTTTTACAAACTGTATACAAAATGTAAGTACTTATGATTTATTTTATTTTTCATCGGTAGTACATTCACATAAGTAACAGAAAATATGGCTAACCAAATTAGAATTGCAAAACTCAAACGGAAATAACCAGCCTATGGTTTGCTTATTTTTTTATAATTTACTTTTCGGTAATTAATATATATCTATTCTATAATTGGTATCTATATATCTATATCTTTATCTATATTTATTTATGTAATACAGAAAAATTGTGCATCCCATGTGTCGCCTTTATATTATCCAGTGTTTTAAAAACCGGTTTAAACCGCCCGGTTGAACCGGATTTCGCACAGTAGGCTGGTATTTTAAGTCCGGTATTTTTGACCGGTTTGCTAGAACATCGTACCGGCGGTTTTTGTTTAAAATACCGGTTTTTACCGGCAAACCGGTTTTAAGCATGAGAAATTTTTGATATTTGCTTCCTATATTTTTTCAAATTTTATTTTAACGCAACAATTAACATTTAAACGTGTAAACTTTAGAACTACTTTTTTAAAATTGGGTGCTATTGTATTATTTTTTTAATATGGATTACTTTCGGATTATTTTTTGTTATAAAAATCATTTAGTTTTGAGTTATTTTTGGATTGAAATTACATTATAGCAAATTATAAGGCAAATTATTCAACCGGTTAAACCTCCCGGTATAAACCGGTTCAACCGGTAGTACCATTTTTTAGCATAATCCGGTACAACTAAAATACCGTTTTTTAAAACATTGATATTATCTCATCATTTTTCTCACATATTTCTCTTATTAAATACGCTACTCTCTTTTAATGATTTGTTTTTAAGATTATACTAATCAAATAATAAAACACATTTTTTTAAATTACCTCTTATTTTAAGAAATTTGAAATCTAATTATGTAAATTTTGTTCTATCAAATAGTAAATGAAAGAAAAGTTATGGCAATAATGTTTTTTCAAAACTCATTGATATATTAAATTTTGCATATTCTTTTGTTTTGTTTCAAAATTCAAACCAAGAGTATACGTAACACATTTTTCTCCTGTAAGTTGTGCATAAAAATTCCAAGACTTTCACGTATTGATATTTTTCATCATTTGTAGTAATTAAACAGTTCCAACTTCTAAGCTAGTTATTGTTATACATGCATACAAAATAACCAAACCAAACTATATAGCACAACCTTTATACGTACAATTATACTTTTAAAAATACTTATAGACAAACAAACTATATTTTATAAAAGTTTTGCTATTACTTTTATAATAAAATTTTACTTTATTATAAAAGATAAACTTGTTTATGTTAAAGTCAAATTTGTATTTAACACAATGGCATGAATTGACCCGGTCATAAGGTCGACCATTAACCTGGTAATTAGTCAAACTAAATTCATGTATAACCTAAAAATGCCAAAAAGTTTATAATCTAACTTGGTTGGTATAGAGGTAAGGTACCAAAATGACCTAAATACCCTTAAGTACCACCCGCGGATCACAGAGAATCCTCTTATAAGCCACCCGCGGGACACATGGGTCACCAGCATATCACGATAGAGGAGGAACGTCCTCGTAGCAAGCGCGGAAGCATCTGGGCGTCCTCAGAAGTCGTCCGCAGGACAAGACATCTGTCCACATAGCAACTGGAGGACAGTGCCTGCGGGCCAGCTGTCACCATTCAAGTACTCTCTAGAAGAAGGCTCATGATTTTTACTTAGGGAGTACGTGACACACTAACCAATGAACAAAGGACACCTAGCCAGGTTGTTATAACCGTGCACATGGTCATAGTGCGATCCATCCTATCAGCTGGTGACACGTGTCCAGGTTGTTATACCCATGCACATGGGACGTATAGCCCATCCTATCACAAGAAGACACATGTCCAGGCGGTTATCAAAGATCTTCTAGAAGAGGACAGCTGTCCCAATCATCTTCCATCATCCTTCGGCTATAAATACCTTGTCAAACGGTATGAGGTATTCATGGACTCACCCACATTCTGACTACACTTAGTCTTTACATTTCAGTACTTTCTCCGTTTACGAACGTTACTGATTCTCACGCCGGATGGTGGTTACAGGAAGACCCCCCCTCTTGTCCTTCCTGTAACAAGACTCACGGTGTCTGTTTTGCAGGTTCCGGTCATTGGACTTTAGGAAGCCTTACTCATATCGTGGTAGTAGTTATTGTATGGTACCATGTGGACTCATTGAATCCAGGACCCATACCCGGGGAGTGGATCCGTGTTTCTTCATTGGCGGCATCCGTGATTTGTGTTAGAACAACAATAGTTTTCGTTGGGTTTTTTGGTTCGTTTGATATGAGTAAACCTCCTGAAGGGCCGGCGAGAACCCCTGCAACTGGGTCACGTGTAACTAACACAGAAGCACCTCCGGGTCTTAGTGTTTTTGCACGTATCACGACTCCAAGTGGTCGTACTCTTGAGCGAGTCCCCGCTCCAGGATCACGGAACATTGACGTAACACCTGGGGGTTTTACCCTAGAAAACGTCACAGCACCAACCGGTCCCCCCCCCCCCAGATATGGGACGGGCCCCGACACCGGAAGGTTCTAATTTGGGTAATCTCAAACGGATCACGGAATAAACTGGACGAAAGCGGTCAGTGTTGGATCTGGAAAATGATTTAGATGACTCTGACGTGGCGAGATCTCATCAACGTAATTCTGGATCTAGGGGACATTTAACGCCTGAAGAATGGCTCCACGTGCAACAACAAGGTTTGGTAGCTGAATACGAGCGTAGAAATCGCAACGAGCGACTTCACGCTCGCACTTTGGATTATGAAGAATCCCCTAGGGGATCTCCTTCTCCTCCATCAACAGCGAGAGGAAGTCAAACCCGTTACAGTCAACAGACGGAACCAGAGTTTGGTGAACTTCCGAGGCTACGTCCTCGTCCTCTCAAAAATATGCGGATGCTATCTTACTTAGACGAGTTTGATGGTTACGATTCATCTTATCACCCAGGAGATTACAGTATGTATACCGGTGACAGTAGGATGAGTTCTCAGGCAAAAAGCAACCGTCCGCATGACGTAATCCGCCATACCGAATACCATAGCAATGCGGAACAAGACTTTACCAAACCATATCGCCTCGCGGCTTTCGCCGAAAAATCAAAGTTCATAGCAAGTATTGCCACAGCACCCTTTCCTGTTAATGCTAAAATACCTACATCGGTGGGTAAATATAACGGTATGACTGATCCGTGTGATCATCTCCAAAAATTTATTACGGTCGGTGGTGTTAGTGGTTGGACGCTTCCCTATTGGTGTCACATGTTCGCATTGACACTAACAGGGGCAACAAGAGATTGGTTTGAAAAGTTACCTAACGGTGAAATTTCCAGTTGGGACGATCTGGTGAAAAAATTTTCCCAACACTTCAGCCAGCAGAAAAACATACGCGAGACCAATCAGAAATTTTGGATGTTGTTCGCCGCGATAACGAGTCCATAGAAGATTTTATCACCAGGTTCAATGACGAGAGCTTGAACATCGGCGGAATCAGCAAAGACATGCTTCGTGGTGCCTTCCGCAAAAACGTCAAATGTGACGATTTAGTCCGCACACTTACGGTCAGAGATGGAATGCCAAAAGAGTGGGACGACCTGATGACTGCGGCAAAGGTGTATGCTAACACCGAGAAAACATTGAGGAATGGTAACACAAAGCAAAATTTTAAAGTTGAATTTCAGAATCCAAGACCTAACAGACAGGCGAAATGACCTATCTGATCAAGGCTTCAGCCATGTGCAGAAGTGTCAAAACCATTTGATGCAAGATCCCTTATAGGCAGGCAACAAGAACAAAGCAGGACCCGCAAGCCGAGGTCCCAACAATTGGACTCCTCTTTCAAAGACCCCCACTGAAATTCTCACTACAGAGAATATAAAATTCAGAAAACCACAGCCACTAACAAGAAGATCGTTCTTGGATGCTACCAAACACTGTGTATCATGACGACATTGGTCATAATACGAATGAATGTAGACCATTAAAAAACGAAATAGAGACGGCTGTGAAATCCGGAAAGCTCAGGCACTTGGTAAAAAATGGAAAACCGAATGATGGAAAAGCACCCGTTCGAGACATCCAAGGCCCGAGTAAGAAGCAAATTAAAGATTTGAACGTTCATATGATACAAGGCGAGTCCCATACAGGGAATAACAGAAAAGAATCTGATGATGAAGAGTGGAAGAATGAGCCAGTGATCTTCCCTCGAATTAAAGGGGGTCCGAACAGTAAGAATCCCCTAATCATCACGACCCTCTTCGGGCACTATCGTTCTCACTACGTCTTCTTCGACACCGGCAGCACATCGGACATCATGTATGAACAATGCTTCGATCAGCTTGACGAAGAAGATAAAGAAAGATTGAAACCCATCCACGCTCCGGTGTCGGGATTTGGAGGAGAAATAATGCATCCACGAGGTGTAATTTCATTCCCAGTCACTCTGAGTGATGGAATTCATTCGAGGACAGAGGAGGTCGAATTTCTGGTTCTACCAGCAACATCAAGACATGATATCATCCTTGGACGAGAAGCGATTGGTGATTTCAATGCTCATCCGTCCACGGCACACGGTGCAGTGGGAGTCCCAACTTGTACTGGCATCGCAATAATTCATGTTAACAGGCACTGCTTCACAACCGAGAGCTCAAAACCTAGCAAGATTCCAAAACAGTCTCTGAGGACTGAACCGGAAAAAAGTGTTTTGAACAAAAAGTTCCCTGGTCAAACTGTAACAATTGGACCTGCTATCTCCAAGATAGTACGGACATTCTTGAAACAGTTATTACCGAAAAATATCGATGTTTTCGCGTGGCAACCTGCGGACATGACTGGTGTCCCACGGAACATTGCGGAACACAAACTAAGGGTAAACCCGTTGTTTACGTCAATTGTTCAAAAACAACGCAAGATGGGTCCGGAACAAACAAAAGCAATGAATGAACAAGTCCATGACCTCTTGCAGGCAGGGATCATTCGTCCAATCCGTTACCAAACATGGGTCGCCAACCCAGTCATCGTACACAAAAGCAATGGGGCATGGCGGATGTGTATCGATTTCAAGGACCTAAATAAAGCATGTCCGAAGGATTGTTACCCTTTACCCGAAATAGATCTCAAGGTTGATGCTTTAGCACCATTCAAATTTAAGTGCTTCCTGGATGCCTACAAAGGCTATCACCAGATCCGCATGGCAGCGGGCGATGAGGACAAAACAGCATTTCGTACCGATCAGGGCACCTTTTGTTACAAAATGATGCCTTTCGGACTGAAAAATGCGGGGGCCACATATCAACGATTGATGGACATAGCGTTTAAAAGTCAAATCGGTCGAAATCTAGAGGTGTATATGGATGATCTCGTAATCAAAAGTGTTGAGGAAGATCAAATGTTGAGAGATATCGAAGAGACATTCGACACTTTGAAGAGTATCAACATGAAGTTGAATCCAGCCAAGTGTTCATTTGGAATGGAAGAAGGAAAGTTTCTGGGTGTGATTGTCACGGATGCGGGCTTCAAAGCTAATCCAGATAAAGTTCAAGCTATAGCCCGCATGCATTCCCCGTCCTCCCTCAAAGAAGTACAGACACTCAATGGGCGTTCGGTTGCTTTGAATCGATTCTTGGCAAACCATGCAGCCAAATCTCCCAATTTATTTCAACACTAAGAAATTGCCTTAAAAAAGCACATTTCAATTGGACTGCGGAAGCAGAACAAGCTTTTGTGGAGGTTAAAAAATGTTTGATGGAGCTGCCCACGTTAACGGCACCTTTTTCGGGGGAACCTTTAACATTATACCTATCAGCTTCAGACATTGCTATCGGGGTCGTCCTTCCGACAGATCGAAAGAATATTCAAACACCGATCTACTACGTCAGCAGAACACTATCGGACCCGGAAACAAGGTACTCCATGCTTGAAAAACTTGTTTTAGCACTGGTTTATGCCGCCCGACGCCTCCGTAGGTACTTTCAAGGGCACCCCATCAATGTTTTAACCGGATACAAGCTCAAAAACGTTCTCAGTAAGCCTGAATTATCTGGGCGACTGGCAAATGGGCCATCGAGCTAGGTGAACATGCAATAGAGTACAAACCTAGACCAACAATCAAAGGACAGGTGTTGGCGGACTTCGTAACAGAAGTTCCGCATCACAAAGAAAAAGAATGTTTAATCGAGCAACAACCCCAAGCACCTCCGGAATTGGGACAGATTTGGTCTTTATTCACGGATGAAGCTTCAAGCAGTGAGGGATGTGGCGCATGCCTCATGCTAGTCAACCCCGAAGGCCTTGAGTTTACATATGCCATAAAGCTGGATTTCAAAAGTACCAACAACGAGGCAGAGTATGAAGCTTTCTTGGCAGGCTTGCGGATAGCCAAAAAGCTTGGGGTTAAGCATTTAGAAGCCTGAGTGGATTCCATGTTGATTGCAGGATAGATCAATGATACATATGAAGCAAAGAATGATATCATGGCTTCATATGTATCACAGGCGAAAGATTTGATGCTCCAGTTCTCTTCTTGCAAAGTCATTCATATAAAGAGAAGTGAAAACAAATCAGCGGACGCTCTCAGTAAATTGGCCTCAACGAACCTCGAACATTTTGCCAAAGACATCCGCATCGAAGTATTAGATCGCCCGTCTGTTCCGCAACATCAGGTTTTAGTGATCCAAACGGGAGTAGAATCCTGGATGACACCCATTGTAGCATACTTGTCATCCGGAGCACTTCCGGAAGGAAAAGAAGCGGCCCGGAAGATAAAGCACAAAGCCTTGAACTACCAGATACTTGACGGTATTTTATACCGACGTTCCTTCCTTGGCCCACTACTTCGATGTGTAGATGCCGAGGACGCGAATTATTTAATCAGAGAGGTTCATGAAGGCATTTGTGGTCTTCACGCGGGTCCGCGGATGGTCGTAGCAAAGGTAATAAATACTGGAAATTACTGGCCGGGGATGCATATGGATGCTGTACGTGAAATCAGGAAGTGTGATTCATGTTAACGCCATGCTCCTAACACGCTTCGACCAAAGAACGAGTTAGTCCCAGTCACTTCAGCTTGGCCGTTCCAGAAATGGGCAGTGGACATAATGGGACCTTTCCCTTAAGCCTCCGGACGCGTCAAATTCCTGATAGTAGCCATTGACTACTTTACAAAATGGGTGGAGGTCAAACCAGTTGCTTCTATAACATCAGCAAGTGTTAAAAAATTCTTGTGGAAATTCATCATATGCCGTTTTGGCCTCCCTCTAGAGCTAGTTACTGACAACGGGACACAATTCGCGGACAGTGGGTTGCAAGAATGGTTAAAAGAGTTGCACATTTCTCAAATCTTCACTTCCGTATCCCACCCGCAAGCAAATGGTCAAGTCGAGAGAACCAATCGGACAATCAAAGAAGGAATCAAAATGAGATTGGGAACGAAACGAACAGGATGGGTGGACGAATTGCCCCATGTACTATGGGCCTTCCGTACTCAAAGGAATTCCAGTAACTCCGAAACCCCCTTCAGTTTAACATATGGCACAGAAGCCATGATTTCCGCCGAGATTGGTATCCCATCCGCCAGAGTTCTTATGATTGAGGATAATGATCATGAACTCCGGATGAACCTCGACCTCCTCGAAGAAAGAAGAGAAATGGCATTGATCCGCGAGCATAATTACAAACGACAGTTGCAAAAATATTATGACTCGCGGGTTCAAAGATGTGAATTCGATGCGGGAGACTATGTCTTCGGCAACAATGAAGCCTCAGGGCAAGAGCTCCCAGGCAAGTTGGCCCCAACTTGGGAAGGACCTTATAAAATTCAGAAAGTTTTATCTAAGGGTGCCTACAAGTTAGAGAGGTTAGACGGGACGGAGATCCCTAGAACTTGAAATGGGCCCCAACTGAAAAATGTTACATTTAGTTGGTTTTTCTTTTGGCCTGCGCGCTCAACTAGACGTTAAAAACCTTTGTAATTTCATTTCTTGTAAGTTGGTTTATGCCCTAGTTATGAAAATTTTCATTTCAGTCATTTGAGACTTGTATTATCACGTAATCCTTTATGGCATACAAAGAAGATCCTACAAAACACTTATATTACGACAAATAAACAAAGTGTACCGGATGTAAAATTAAACCTTCTTCATTTACACAAATGGGATTACAACAAAAAAAAAAGTCAAGCTACAAGAACAAAAAAATTTATGATGCGGCATCTTTAGGCCCCGCACCTTCGCCTTCCGCATCTTCAGCATCTTCTTCTTCTTCTTCGTTTCCTCCATCAAGTTCAAGAAGAGTCTTTAATTGCTGAATGCTATCCTCCTCATCAGCAAGCCCGGATATCTGCTCCGTCATAGAAAACTTCAAAGAATCAAAATCCTTTGATTTCTGCTTCAAAATGGCAACAGTATCTTTGCCGGCCAACACATACTCCTCAGGAAGCTTAGAAGTCGAGCCAAACTGATAACCTTCTTGAAAGTCTAGTTGGTGACCGGCTTGCTTCGAAGCTTTGAGAAGGATAGCAACACAATTCCCAAGTTCGTCACTCGCTCGAACATCGGCAATGACCTGTTGATACAATCATATATAACTAACTCTAAAAACACTTAGATTATTTATGACAAATAAAAGGTGCATACTTTGGGAATCGCCTCCGCCAGTAGCCATTTTTGGTCCGCCTTAGCCCGGACAAGTTCCATTTTATGTTTAGCACATTCCAAGGCTTGATCACGGCTTTTGGCGTTTAGATCAGCCAAGCGTTTGTCCTTGGCCACCGATTCAGCCTGAAGGGCCTTCAGCAACTTGGTCTGCTCAGCCATCATCTTCGATTGTTCATCCAGTTGCTTTTGGAGAGTAACCTTGGCCTCCTCGGCAGCAGACCCAGCAGCTTTCTCCGCCTCCAAGGCCTGGTCGGTTTCTCTAGCTTCGTTTATAGCCTTAAGGGCTTCTTCTTTAGCATCGGAAGTAGAGGCCGCCAGTTCATCCCATTGTTCATTCATCGCCAACCAATCCCTGGTTATTTCATGGGTGGTGGAAATAGTGTTCGCCAAATAGTAAGAATGGGAGTTTAGCAATTCTTGGCGAACACTAAGGCGACGTCTCTCCTTTACACCAGGCGGAAGACACTCCCCCAAGAATTTAAAGCATACGTCCACATCCCGGAATGTTGAATCTCGGCGTAAGGACCAGTTAGGTTGATGAGGGGTGGGGTCTTCCTCCTTAGGAGAAGCATACAGAAATGTACTCATACCTCCTTGATCCCTTCAGTGGTATAAATTATGAGAAGGTGACACCTTAGCATGAACATCGGTGTCGGCCTCTTTCTTCTTCAGTGGGGAGTCATCCGCCACAATAACCGGATCTTTGGCAGTGTTAGGAGGCGGTGGTGGCGGACGAACAGGAGAATCCTTCAAACCAGAAATACCTTCAGAAAGGTTATCCAGGTTCACTGAAAAACATTAACAATGGGTTAGAAACATTCCAATTCAAAACAGATAAAAAATAAAGCAAACTTTACATACCCAGCGAAGGGTCATCCGCATCAAGCTGTTCCAAACGAGCCTCCAAGGTGGAAGAAGTTGTTTTCTTGGGTTTTTTCTTCTTTAAGGCAATCTTCACAGGATTAACCTTGCGCTTACCCGCCGCCTTGGAAACACCCGCGTCAACGACTGGACGTTGGCCTTCAGCAGTAACATCATCGGGTCCTGGACCCTCAACTTCCACAGTGGCGGCAGCGTCATCTTGGCCCGTTGATTGAGTAGTCGCGGCTCGTTGACGGGTGAGACCTGCAGTTGAGCCCATAATTTTGTTAACATCAATCGAACATATTCCTCCATACCAGTAACATCAGGCGGAGTAGAAGGTCTATCCTCCGCATCTCCCCTTGAATAAGGGGATGATGGCTTGTCAATATGTGGAGTTGGTGTGGATAGCTTCTCTGATATTTCCTCACTGAAGATTAACGGATCTACATAACAAAGTTACACTTAGCCAAACACTTATAAAAAAGAACACAATAAAAGATGACACACACCTTCAACAGTGTCAAGACGGTCAGCAAGGCTATACTGTCGCTTCTTGGGACGGTGAATTTTTCGTTTTTTCTTTGATGGTCCCGCCTCAGTATCCGCAGCCTCTACGTTTGTATGACCCGTCTGAGAAGCTACAAAAGCTCTCTTTCTCTCCAATTCTGCTAACAAAGACGAGACAGAGGAAAATTCAGAAATACCCTCATCAGAGTCTTCTTCTTCTTCCGAAGTGGAAAGCTGAGAAACATCTCCATCATCATCGCTTGATGATAAGATGGCAATCGCTCCATCGAAAGTAACGACAGTAAGGGGAGGAGGGTCCAGAACATACGCACCTGTTTCGAAGGTGGCATTTGAAATTACAGGTTCAGCCCGAACCTTCTTCAGGAACAGAAAATGGGACTTAGTTTTGTCAAGTATGGGTTGGTCCCCCGCCTCGCGGATACTTTTTTGGACACACCCTCTGTCCTCAAAAAGAGCATTAATCATAGAACTCCGACCTGAAAAAGATAGGAGCTTAATCATAAAAATATTCAAGTAAGCAAAGAGACAGTAAAAGGAAACTTACGCTCATTCAAGTCGACGGAAATGGGCTCCATAAATTCTGTTGGCCACAAACGGCTCATGCCCGCCCACACTAGAGCTTCTTCCGGCAAGGCTCTCATGGGTGTCGGTTCCATTGTGAGTACACGATACCATTCTTGGCCCTCATGAGCAGCGGTAACAACGTCAGGAAGGGCGGAATTTACTGGGCGGTGAACCATATCTAACGGTACCACGTCCTCAGAAATCCAAAAAAACTTGTTCCGCCAGTCCTTGGACCCTTTTTCAACTTCATATCCGATACTCCGATCGGAAAAACCTTGACACGTGTACCAACCATTACGGTTAGCAAGACGATAAAACACTGGAAATCGGTCAATGTGTGGCACCATGTCACGTGCTATGCATACAAATTCATAGTGACGAATCCGCATCATAGCACGAGGATGCAATTGGGATAAGTGGATCCCATACGCAGTTATCAATCTCTGCAAAAATTTTGTTATAGGAAAACGAAAATTTCCATAAACAAAGTAATCGGCATACAAAGCCATTTTCCCAGGCTGTGGGAAACTGGCTATAGAACCAATAGAAGGGAACTCTGGTTCCCACTCGGGTGGAATACCATAAGTTTTCAACAATTTTTCATACTCTGCATAGTCCCAGGCGACTTTTGTCTCGTCAACCTCAGTTTGAACATTCGACATTATAGAAAGATCTGATGAGAGAATATAAGAAAGTTCAATGCTTTATCAGAGAGAAAATTAAGAAGATAATCAGAAGAAAAGAGCGATAAAACCTCAAAAAGAAGGAGTTTCTCCTTATTTATACCCATCGCAATCAATGCGATGGGATACGAACAGTGGAGAGAGAAGTTCATCACCTAATCAGTGATTGCCACGTCACGCGGGAAATTCAAAAAAGAGAAAAAGTTGTACAGTCGGGTACAGTGACAGCCGTAAAAAATGTTTCATCACCTGTTCACGCGCCTGCGAGTGGTCAACTTGTCCTTTTTCATGATTATATATACCAACAGAAGATATTTTTTACCTAACTTCCGAACAACAAAAATCCCCAGCACACATTAAGTCCAGAATTTCACCCGCATAGAGACTTCACACGGAAGAAACACTGGACTGGGGGGGCTTATAGAGGTAAGGTACCAAAAAGGCCCAAATACCCTTAAGTACCACCCGCGGATCACAGAGAATCATCTTATAAGCCACCCGCGGGACACATGGGTCACCCGCATATCACGATAGAGGAGGAACGTCCTCGTAGCACGCGCGGAAGCATCCGGGTGTCCTCAGAAGTCGTCCGCAGGACAAGACATCTGTCCGCATAGCAACTGGAGGACAGTGCCTGCGGGCCAGCTGTCACCATTCAAGTACTCTCTAGAAGAAGGCTCATGATTCTTACTTAGGGAGTACGTGACACACTAACCAATGAACAAAGGACACCTGGTCAGGTTGTTATAACCGTGCACATGGTCAGGGTGCGATCCATCCTATCAGCTGGTGACACGTGTCCAGGTTGTTATACCCATGCACATGGGACGTATAGCCCAACCTATCACAAGAAGACACGTGTCCAGACGGTTATCAAAGATCTTCTAGAAGATGACAGTTGTCCCAATCATCTTCCATCATCCTTCAGCTATAAATGCCTTGTCAAACGGTATGAGGTATTCATGGACTCACCCACATTCTGACTACACTTAGTCTTTACATTTCAGTACTTTCTCCATTTACGAACGTTACTGATTCTCACGCCGGAGGGTGGTTATAGGAAGACCCCCCTCTTGTCCTTCCTGTAACAAGACTCACGGTGTCTGTTTTACAGGTTCCGGTCATTAGACTTTAGGAAACCTTACTCATATCGTGATAATAGTTATTGTATTGCACCCTGTGGACTCATTGGATCCAAGACGCATATCCGAGAAGTGGATCCGTGTTTCTTCACTTGGTTATGAATTACATACTTTTTTGGTTTGTTAGATTGTCAGTAAAATTTTCCAAATATTTCAATCTTTGATCCTCATATTAGAACATTGGTTGTAGTGATATTGGATTAATCCTAAAAAAATTACTTCCCTTCTGTTTCTTAAATCATTTCATCTTTAACCGAGTTTCTCTCTTACTTTACCTTCTTAACTTTTTTTCTTTTTAACCTTTTTCTATTGTCTACGTGTACTTCATTCTCTTTCACATTATCACTTTAGTCATCAGTGTATGTTTTTCATGTATTAACAGTTACAAACATAAAATATTAAAATAACAAAATAAATTTAAAGTAAATAATAGGTTTCACCTAGATATATCACACCTTCTAACTAATAATGTTATTTGCATTCTCTTACTTCTTAAGTAATCCAGTTAAACTAAAATAGTCTTGATATCACTAAAATCATCAACAAAATATATATATTCATAAGAAAAATATGAATTTATATGAAAATGCACGACTCATTACGAAATGGCAGCAAACGAATATATACACCTTTTGTTTTTGTTTGGGTTAGAGAGAGGGTTTTAATGATAGTTGAACAATAATATTACGATTTATGAAACACGACCAACATGATTGATATAAAGTAGTTATTTCAATGGAGTCACATAATCTTATCATGAAAACTAGTCACATGAGAAATATTATATTTAGAGTTAGTAATCATATATCTTAAATAAGCAATATATATTACTTACATTCAAAGGGCGAATGTTAGTCATTAGTTTTGGCAGGGATGGCCCCGGCCCTCACTGTTTTTTGCTCGGCAATGTAAATTAACGTGTTTTCGTCTGGAAATTTTGAATTTGGCCCCTTCGCTTATGAAAATTTATATATGTATTGAGTTCGGTCCATCCATATTTACGTCGATTACTTTTATAATCCTACATTACAAAATGAGAAGTATAACGCATCTCGAGATATGTATAGAGAAAGTGACCGCTAACTATAAAAAAGGATGTACTTTTTATATTATGGGCCGGATTTATAGATACCCGAATTGGTATTACCAAACCAATGGATAAATTTAACTTTCATGTCATCACATCCGCGACTGTCCTATATATAATAACCAAACCTTACATGATCCACACAGGAACACTACCATAACGGGTGAATACAATGCTCTTTTCTAGTGACATTTGGATTTTCCTTCCTAGACCACTAAGTTGCTAATGCGGTTATATAAAAACAAGCTTCCTGGTAATGGGTCTTCAGCTCGTTCTAAGGCGGGTCTAGTTGCTGATGAAATCGTGTCCTGTGTCAATGTCATAGCCTGTTACCATTCAAATAATCTACTACAAAGTGTACCAAACATATCGAGATTGATATTTACTTTGTTAAAAGAGAATAGTGATAGGTTATACACTTATACATGCATTCATGTTCTTTCAGGCTCGTAATACATTCACCTTCATCTAAACCAGGGGTGGCTCGTGGGACAGCGAAAACAAGTTAGGGCTTTAGGCCACACTTAATTAAGGCCTCCAAATTTAAAAAAAAAACATTATATATAGATATATTATAATCGGTAAATTAAATTCAATGTAATGTATTGGTGTGATGGTAGGCTTAGTTGTTACTAAAGTCTAGGTTATGAGTTCAAAACATGTAATAAGCAAACTTTTTCTTAACAATTGTCAAGAAAATGTCACAAAATCTTGTTTTGATTTAGGCCTCCACATTTGTTGAGCTGGCCCTGATCTAAACCTTTTGCAAAGACATCGAAAACGGGTAAGCCAAAGCTAAAATACTAGTCTGTTAGTCTCTTACCACATCTTAATATTATAAACCATGTTGAGGGACAATTTGAAACAATGTTTAAAACATCTAGATGCTTAAAACACTCGTAACTACAAATTTGTTTACCAAATTTAACAAACGTTTAGATGCTTAAAACAATGTTTAACAAATTTGTAATATAAAAATTAAGGTATGAAACACACCAACTACAATGCTTAAAACACTCCAAACAAGTAGTTACTTCATTAAGCATCCAACATAAACAAAAACTTAATAAAGAAGTAAAAAAACCATCCAAAAAAAACCATCAGCAGAACATGAACTCTTAATCATAATAATCCGAAGAATATGTTTTTTTCTCTCTAAAATTTCATATAATAACTATTCATGATTTGAATTTTGAACCCATAATCTATCACCAACTTTATTGTCATGAATGCAATTAAAAGAAAACAAAAAAAGTGCAAAAGGAATGAATATAACAATGAAATGGAAGCCTAATAATAATAATACTGAAATCCCAGGTGTGTTAATGAGGTCTAACAAGCCTAAAGCTTTCATTCACCATTTACATTCAAACTCATTCACCAAGCCCATCTCAAGATCCATCCATCCAAAACTCGTTCATGGTTTCTCATAAGATTTGCACAAATAACCCAACCCCTTTCAAGATCAATCCATCGACACATCTGTCACATTCGGGTTCACGTTACTTGGACCAGAAGATACCGGATTTTGTGGGGCAGCAGCTCCAAAAGTAAACTCGGTTGGCGGAGGAATATCTGCACGAGCAAAAATAGAGGTGGCAGTGGTGTTGAAAGCTGGAAAGGCGGATGGGATCGGCATGGTGGTTGAGTTTGTAAACCCGAAGCTGAACGGGGCTCCACCACCTGAGATAGGCGGCAGAGTACCGCCACTGGCAGCCATACCTGCCTGAAGATTCTGTGCATACCCTTGTAGTTGTTGCATAATGTCTACAAAAAGATTCATATGCAATTGCTGAAAAGACTTACAAAGTACGAATAATTCTTTTATTATTATTATTATTATTATTATTATTATTATTATTTACCTGGATTTAAGTCAACAGGCGGTCTGCGTTCTTTGACCCATTGGTAACTCTGGTCAAAAGTCCACCTTCGGCTCTTCATTAGATATGCCATGACCACAGCTGGTGACCTGTTATAAAAAACACAAGCATGATTCTCATAAAAAAAGACCAACATATGTGCAAATATAAATATAAAAAAAGAATAAAACAGAACAGCAAAACAATTTCAGTTTCACCAAGATCACCTGTTTTTTCCTGACATGCAGTGAACAAGAACTCGAACTTTATCCTTTTCACATTGCTCTGTAAAACAAGTTTGATACCAAATTTTAGTTTATTCGAAACAACATTTTAAGTAATAATATCATCAAATATACAAAGTTCTATATTATGATAGTTATAGCACTGGCTTGTGCAATGGTAAGTCCTCCGCATAAACACATAGAAGTGCATACATTCAAAGTAAATCACATTCAGAAACTATACTTTTCATGACAGAAAAGGGGAAAAAGTATATGTATAATATGTATACGTATGGGGGCGTGTTCAATACAGAACCATTTTAAATAGAGTATTGTGGGATCTGCATAAGTGCTTGTAAGCGGTGCTTCAAAGACATTGTGACAGAGAGAAAAAGAGGTGGTTATGCATTAAATAACGGCCTTATGTATCGCTGTTTAAACCATAGGCACAATGTTTCTCGCAGTTCTCTACTTAAATTAGTTCTGCATTGAACAACCCGTTATACACACATATATATACATGCAGGGGAAAGATCTACGCAGAAAACTAAATATTGCGAGAATAAGCTTCTTAAAACCATTTTAAAATAAAAGAAAGTGCTAGAAATAAAATGTTTACACGTACACATTCCGTTTATTTATGCAACCTACACATAACCTATATATTTGTAGGTACACGTTTACTAAAATTAAAACATATGAAGAAATTAGTCAGATGGTTTTTTTTTTAATTTTTTATGGTACATAAACATAGGCATTTGCGTGGAAAAAGTACTAAGTTAAAAAAATATATATGAACTATTGATTTAAAATTAAACAATCTAGGTTACTTTGTTCTATTTGTTCTTGCAATAATTTGGTATTCTGCAATAATTTGTTAAAACAAACAAATAGCAATATAACATGACCGCGCATTTAAAAATACGAGGATACTGATAACAAATTATAAGATTTCTATGGAATTTTAACAGAAAACCTGTTAAAACCAGATCTCCATGGAGTTTATGTATCTAATTATTTTCAGCGGTCAGAACTCTGCATCTATAAGCAACCTTGAAAACACCACGAGACCGAACAATTTTTAAAATATGGAACTCTTATCACTCTATTAAATTCAAATGTTGGCGATCATATTATATATCATATAACTAATCAAACAATTTGGTCTCTTGAACATAGTAAAACAAACTAACAACCATAATCTTGTAAAATTGTAACACGTTTACATACCTAGATACTCGACTGCATTATCGAACGCTAGAGTTGGGCTATCGGGAAGGCAGTGATAAGTAAATGAGTTCTTGTAAAGATTCTGACACTCTGCAACAGTCTGCAAATACATAATATAATCACTCACTATTTAAGATCTTTATTACATTGCCTAGGACCACAAATCAGCAATAAATGTCACACGTAGTAATCGACCAACAGTTTAAAGTCAATACATCAAAAAAGATGCTGTCAGTCATACAATCAAAGCAGTTTACAACCAAAAACTTTTCATTACTTGTTGCATGAACATAACACATAAATGTAATAATCTATAAACACACCAATTAGTAAGCATGATCAACATTTAAAGAAAATATTATCACTGTCAAGATATAAAAGTTAAGATGTGTTTATAAAGGCCTATGCTGAACGTACTAATTTAGTAGAGACGAGGGTACGTTTAGCATACTGCATACAAAGAGGGTGCATACAGCCAGCCCCGTTTACCAATGAACAACGTTCTTTCACAACGATTTCAAGAAAACCTATGACCACTAAATATCTAAAAACTATATCTTGCCACCACTTTTCATATTATTAATCTTTGTATATGTTCAAGTAAACATTAACACCTATTTGTTCTACTTCGGGCAAAATCGCACCTAAACTTAGCAACCATTATTAACTTTATATCGTCGATATCGTAACAAGTTAATCAAAGTTCATAACTTTATACCTCAAAAACTTACAACAATGACCAACAAATATACTTCAGATCATATCCAATTCAACTAACAACTTAATTATAAATAATAATAATAATAATAATAATAATAATAATAATAAATAACTGACATTAAGAATGCGAGTAATCCCAAGAGTCTTAAGAAGCTCGGAGCGAGAGGCGTTGTCGTAGCTGCCAAGATACAAAAACTCCGGCAATATCTCCGACGGAAAGGCGCTGAGTTGAAGAACCGATGATTTCTCAAGTCCGAGGGGCATACGGTGGCCGCAGACACCACAGACTTCACCCTCTTCGTATTTGTGATAGTGCCCACAAATCCCACATGGGTTTTCTCTCTCACGCTTCGTCATCGATGAATCTTATGTGTAGATAGATCAAAACCCAGAGTTGGATTTAAGCGAATTGAACTGGGTATGTGATGAATATTATTATTATTATTATTATTATTATTATTATTATTATTATTATTATTATTATTATTATTATTATTATTATTATTATTATTATTATTATATGGCGGTTTGAGAGATGGGCTTGGCAGACGTGAGTTTAAGTAAAAATTCAACTGGGAAGATATTTGTTGAAAACAAGGAATGAAATCAATCAGGGTTTATATATATTTGTTTAATTTTGTTGTTTTGGATTTCCTAACCTAAAGTCAAATTATAATCATAGATCATCTATAATAACTTTTGTAAGCATGCAAAAATATAGGAGCCCGAACCGAATGTTCGACACGGATGGGTCGTAAGATAGTAGGTCTAGTATGTGATTAGTTTTATAGATTTTTGTGGGTTTAAGATGAGTGGAGATGCCCGTTGGCTATCAAACTCGTTTCCCTTGATATATTAATATTTTGTATAATTTTTATAAGTGTAATTGAGTGTTTTATATTTTAAGTTGGTTAGTAAGTGAATATAAGATGGGATTCGGAGGTATCTTGGTAAGTAATTTTTAAGCACGTAAGATTATAAAAACAGGCATGCATGCGAACATGATTGGTGTTAAGTAATGGGTACTTGACATGTGTGAGATACAGTTTTCTAACCATGGATGAGATTCTGGTTAACCCGGTATTTGGCACATTGACATTCATGTAATCATTTTTTTTTTTTTTTGCTAATCCTTATGTAAACAAACTTTGAGCTTCACTCGTTGTCTCTTTATGTTTGTGCTTTTTTATTTATCGACTACAACTTGAATTTCATAAAAAAGAAAATGTATTTTTTACGAAGAAAATTTCAGTTAAATTAAGTGATCAGAAAAACCCCGTGTTCGGTGGATTCGCAATGCCATTTTCTCCCACATTACAATTATTAAGTTTTTGGAAGAAAAAAAATGTAAATAGACCAAGATGCATAAATAGGTGTCATAAAGAAACAAACCAATTGGTCTATTTTAAAAGTATGTGCCAAGATTGACTTGACCATGGCCCAAATTGAGTAATTGACACTTTGATGGGAATGTAACACTAGCCTTGGATGTGGATGTTTGGATGAGGTTAGATAGGGTCTCCACACTTTAACAACATATGTCATCAATTCATTCATTTATATGACTACCTTTTCTTCTATTTGCTATTCTTTTTAATCATGTATTGTATTTTGTCTTTGTACAACCCTTATTGCATATAGTACAAGTTATCATAACATTTGTATATGGTCTAGAAGGACCTTGAGATGAGGATCTTGTTTTATGTTAATCATGGTTGCTAGGGGTACATCATTAGTGTATATATGATTCATTTTATCTTCTTTCCACTAAAACTCTTTAAAAAGTTGCAAACGATGAACACGACAAGTAAGGTTTTGTATTCTATTTTAGAATCTATGTGAAGTTGAAGAAGTAGCACGACTCGGTTAATTATGATGTTTCTTTTTTTTCTAAATTGGGACGAAGGTGTAGTGTGGACTTGTGGTAATTACTATGTTTTGTCATTTATATATTGGTAACAAGTTATGTTGATGCGTGATACTTAAAACAAGTTATTGTGTTTTTGTTTTCTATTTTGTTGAAAGGAGTCGTATATGACGTCATTAATTTTATTATAAGTTGCGTCATTATATATTTCAAAAAATAACAATAGTGCACTAATATGTTTTTATTTGTAGTTAAAATTAAGAAAACAAAGAAGGGAAGAAAACATTTATGTACTTTCTCACATGTGTTTATTGTTTACTCTAATTATTTCGTTCACTAGAGTTGATACAATCCTATTCATTGGTATCTGTTTATGTGTATAGTCCGGTGCTTCATTACGGAACTTATTTTCTTGCTACAAGTTATTCAAAAATCTCGATATTTTCTTGATATATTATTTAACGTTGTCAATATTTTTAAACTAAAATTTATTCTTGCGCTATTACACATTGTTGCATCTGGCATGTATTGAAACATCGTTATTTCTCAAAACGTGACATGTGATGTTTTTCTTTAGGTTAAATAGTAGTTTTTCCACGGTATAAGAGGGCACATTCCTTTTTTTCTTGCCCTTCAAAGTAAAAATAAATCAATTGCTATCTATTACAAACTTTTTCCTATTTGATCTAATCCGTACCCTTTCCCGATTGTCTCTCTGAAGGAGTTGGGAGATAGTATATTATACTTTTGACGAGAAGTTAAAAAAAAACAAAAAAGAATCATTTTTTTCATGTTTTTTTCTATAAATTTTACCACATATTTTTCTTCATTTCACTCACTCTCTTTTTTGTTTCACGCATTTTCTTTCGAAGGTTGAGAATGATGGTTCCAATAAGATCAGTCTTCATCATCCACATCGTTCAAGCAACAATCGAGAGAATGGATTAAGAAACAAATAATCTTGTTGACAAATTCAATTATGAGATTTGCTTGTTTTATTTATGATAGATTTTGCCTATTGGATCCAAGAATGTGAAACAACTTGATGAACTTGTCAATGCTATCATGCACTAAATTGCTTAATGGAGTTGAAATCTTAATTTCATAGATCATAGCTGATTAATCTTAGTTTTAAGAAATAATAAAATTAATACAAATTATAAGCAACTTAAAATAAGATGGCATTTGATCATTCACTAAACTTTTTATAGTTTACTGCATTATTAATACTAATTAAAAAAACAAGGAATCTACTGCATGATTAAGCCTAAAAGTAAATAACCGAACTCCGATATTTTAAGAAAAAACATTCAAATTCAAAACCACAACACTTAACTTGTTCATCTTTAACTAACAATGTTTTACAAATTCAAAATTACAGAAATAGAGACATCTCAGGAGCAGGAATGAAGGACATAATGCCTTCACCAAACACTTCAAATAACGAACGCACAACCTGTCCTGAATTCAGATCATCTTTCCAAACCTGCTTAAGATGTGCAGGTATCCTCGATCCATACCTGCTGCTATCTTTCCGTCCTTGTCCATTATTATTTTCATCATCCTTATCTTCAACCTCATCATCATCCGTTTGCATTTGAGCCGACGAAGTTTCAGCCTCCGGTTCACCAACAACATTAGCACCAGTTTCACCTACTGTTATGGCAGTATTGTTAGATGATGAAACCACCGGCCCATCAATGACCATTTTCTTTGGAGAAGGCTGTTGTTCCAACTCTTCTGTATCCGCCTTTCGTTTATCTATAAAAAAAATATATTAATATTTGTTAAAATTATTGTTTTTTTGTTAACTAATGTCTATGATAGCTTACGTGTTTCACTTGAACCAATGACCCGTGTATTGGTCTTCCAATAAGAATTGACGGGTGGGGAAGGTAATATTGGAAAAAGCTTCAACAGATCATACACGGATCTACCTGCAGCACCCTGCCAAAAAAATGTAAATAGATTATATGGCCATAAATAGGGTTGCAAACGAACAGATTTTGACTCGCTTAAAACTTGAATTGAGCGAAACTGACCAACAATGCACCATATACACGCCAAGCTTCGTGTCTTGTCATTTCCGTTTTTTGATTCTGAAGTATATCTTGAAGAAACGCTAAATAAGCTTCAAGATTTGGCAAAAGAACACAGCGAACCTACAAAATGAGAGTTGAAAAATATATCGAATCAAGTTTGTTTGTAACTCTGTATATGTAGCAAACACTGTAATTTTTTTACCACATTAGAACCAAGAGCTGCTATTCCTTGAATAGCACCATAATGTTGATTCAACGTCCGTTTACAATCCAAAAACGTATTAATCAACGTTCTACTCAAACGTGACTGCATACTACTGTAATTATGCCCAAACCTGAATAAAATATTACAAAAATTTACTATTTATAGCATGTCATCAACATGAACATTGACCAAATAATAAAATAATTCTAAAACATCTGACCTTTTGCATATAGTGGCAACAAGTTTAGCAGTAAAATCTCTAAGCTCCCAGTGATTATCAGCACGATTTCCTAACCGTTTTGCAACAACACATGTTAGGACAGCTGGCATCACTTGGTGAAACTGCATGATCATGAAACATGTTAGCAATGTTTTGAAAATACTATTAATTAACAAGTCAATTATTGACTTACATAAGGTTCAACATGTATGTGTGGATTCTGGAGAAGACTCCAAACGAGGCGCATTAATGCAAAGAGCAGCTTGAAATCGTGTATACCACGAGAAACCTGAAAAAAAGTAGATATGTAAAATGATAATGAGTGGGCATAAACCGTACGTTGCAACGAGATGTTATTTGTAAGGCTCGTTTCGATGACATGTACACCACTATTCAACCCACCGAAAAAACATGCGCAGATAAAAAATGAGCAAATAGAAACGACAAATCCCAAATTTATTAAAAATCATATTTTAAAGGCTGTAATAGAAAAGGTAAATAAAAACAGGAGGCAACTTTGACGGCGTTTACGTTTGAGCTTCAATGCCTTGTACATTATCGTGAAAACTCAGTTTTGAATGAAATTTATATCAAATGGTGGATATTAGATAAAAATAAATACATCACAATGGCGTATTCGGAGTTTTATAAAATATTATATTATAGAAGTTATAAGAGAAAAACAAAATATGTTTGAAAGTAAGTATAATATTAAAATAATAATAGCTTTTAGGAGTTGTAATATCTGCTTTTGAAGCTTGAACATGTTTATTACTTTATCATTACTAAGGTATCACGTTTATTATGTAAACATTTCTGCGAATGAATATACATGGATAAACAATGTATTTAATTAACTACTTCAATAAATGAAAAAAACAAAGTTACCAATAGTTTAATTAAAATGAAATTAAATTGGGCTTGAATATATGCATATGGGCCAAGACTGGTGGTTGAATCAATTTAAGGGGCATATAAACCGAAGTGATAAAAATGAATTTCATCATCATCATCGTACTCAGTATATCCCACCAATAGCAAAGCTATGGTAGGGTCTGAGGAGGGTAAGATGTAGACAGCCTTACTTCTAACCCATAGGGATAGAGAGGCTGCTTCCGGTGAGACCCCCGGCTCGATAGTAGTTTTGCATCAAGCCTTGGACATAAAGCACATAACACTTAATCATCGGGATACCGGCTGATTGGTGCATGTACCCTTGTCTTTCGGCTATCAACGCCACCACATGATGCCTGATTAACCTTCCGCCACTTTTAACGTTATTTTCACGAGATTAGTAAAATAACGTCAAAATTAGTGCAATTTCACCTTTAACGTTATAAAAATGAATTTAATGGTTGCAAAGACAAGGTGGGGCTGAGAAAAATTTAAACAGTAATTAATGCAAAATTAATAAAACCACTGTTCATATCGCGTTGCTAAATGTGTATATATACTATTACTCTATTAGCGTAGCCTTTAATTTTGTTTCATGGAAGTTTACCTCCTCTTCAACAAAGCATGTGAAATACGGAACTAAAGGATGCAGTCCAGAATCAGTGGCCAAACTCACTAGTGCTTCTTTAAACAGAACAGAATCGGGCATGCTTATTACCAGCTCAGTAATTTTTGTAAAGTATAACTGCAGTAACAAAATGAACTTTCATAATGATAAAAAAGAATATACAAACACACATACACATATACATATACATATACCTGAAGTTCTCTGGATAAGACATGTTTTACAGGCAATCTAATATCAACAGGCAGCTCGTCACTCTTCTGCTCAGTGTTTTTGGTCTCAGGTAAAGTAGGAATAACTGCAGATGATCCATATAATCTCCAAATGTCAGCTCTGTGACAGAGAACCCATATAGAAAACATAAACTTTGAATTTGACTTTTTGTACAGAAGTTTTAAAAAACCGTTTTTAACTACATTGAACAAGGGAGGGTTTTGAGATATCAAACCTTCAACAGGGGCGTTTTCGGGAATAGCAGGTTGTACGCCTTCAATGGCAAGCCAGTGACAGAAAAGTGAAGTGTCTAGTGGTGCTTTTGGCAATGGGGCTTCAATAACCTTATGTTAGAAAAATACATAAGTTTAGGTTATTCTATAATTTAATTTACAGAAAATCACATGTTGAATGTTTTTTAGTTCTTACGTCTTTAAAATCCACATCCTTGTCCTCGATGTAAAATAAATCATTGTGTCCAAGGGCTCTTTTGAACTTTAAAGGATCTCCTGATGCAAATCCATAGATTGGCTGAACTGACAATTATATTGGTTAAATTTAGAACAAAATATGTTATTACAACCAGATTTATTGTATTTTTAACATTATTTCTAGAATATCATTTGAAGTTAAAAAGAAAACTGGTGATTTACCTCAACGTTTCTCATGCTAAGTGCATTGTCCACATCATCTATAGTCAATGTGGTCCTTTTTGAATGATGCATGCATTTGATCCCTTCCTGCAGTTTTAACATTTCATATATTATTACTATATTAAGTTTTTAAAAACATGTGATGGCTACTGTGATTATAATTTGTAAGAAAACAAATGGATACTATATCACCTGTATTATTTCACGCATACGGTACTCTACATCAGGAGCGAGAGCCAACGCAGCATCTGGAGACAAATTATTTATGCCGATGCTCTGTGCTATCACCTCAACTGTCTCTTTTGGTACAATGCTCATTTTCTCTGTTTTTTTAATATGGTGACATCACAGGGGAGATCAGACTCTAGGGAATTCTGCAAATTAAATGAAACATTTTCGATTATGGGTTTGTATGTGCAGAAATACAGTATTACTATAATATCTGGCCCTTGAAGAGTCTAAGCATTAAAAAAGCAAAACCACACAGAAATCATAACAGTTGTCAAGCTGTTAAATCAACCTCAAAAGAAGAAATGTAGCATATGGATGCAACAGAAACAGACTGAAATTTAGACTTATAGTTAAGCAAAAGTATGGTTCCTTAGACTGAGTGTTGTAGTGCCGCCAAAGTGGCGTGAAAAAAGGCACGTCAGCAAGGTTAACGCCCACCACCATAACACATTGAACCACATAGGGCACTGCCCCTTCCATCGCCAACTGCTTCACGGGAGCTGCCCAATTTTATTGCTCCTCAAGCCAACTAGATTTAGTCACCTCACCATTTCATTTTTTGTATTTTAAAAAAAGTTCACTCACGCCATACCACATTTCACCCCACCATAACACACTCTTGTTTGTTAAAATGTAAAGGCCCTCTTTGCCAAGGTGGCACCTACGTGTTGTGACACACTGACACACCCCTTTCACCTCCCCCCCCCCTCCCCCACAACGCCTAGTCTTAGCTTTATTAAGAGAAAGACAGCATTTGCAAATATACGTGTGAAATATCCTACTTTACAAGCTCTTGTTAGCTAAAACAGTTCATTAAGGTTACACTAGGGTACTCCCATAATACTGCCTGATGATCTTGATAAAAGAAAGGAATCATTATATGTAGGTATATGCTAGCGACACACAGCCCTTTATATCTTCTTGTTAGGCCAGACTTCTAAAGCGTTTCAATTTGAAAATTTTATACATAATTTATTAACAATATTGCTCTAAATTTTAATAAAACCCATGTAGGGTAGTTAAGCAACTTCCTATGTGTTACTTAGGGATGCTTAATCAGCTACCTACAAGTTTCCTGCTTTGCTTATTGTAAAGCTTAATGATACTTCTAACCTTAAAAGAAACAGGTTTGTGATGTCAAGAGTAGACAACAATGCTTCACTAATACCCACATAATCGGTTTAATCTTATGAACATTTCAGGTCGAAAGACTTGCTAGAAGCGTCTTGACTCTTGAGAGGGGGGGGGGGGGATGGCGATGGTCCCCGGCCCGATCACCCCAATAGGCCCAAAAAATTTTATATATATAATATATAGTTATTGTTTTTGAAAAAGAAAAATGCATTTTTAGTGTTTAAACTTTAAAACCAATTACTCAATTCATTTTACGCTAATTTTCATATAAAAAAGTTTTGCACAACCAAAATCATAACCCAATAAGCCATTTACAAATTTAATTGTTTAAATCCAATAAATAAAATATATAAAAAGCCCCTTTTACTTAAAGCCCAAATTTTGTACCTTCAAACGAAATTTTTTTAACGATTCTCGGGGAAGGCCCTGAGATTCACTCTAATAATACTATAATAGCACTTAGAAAAGTCATTTCTTTGTGGTTATTACTCTTCAATAAGCACATGGTTAACAAGAAAATCCATATTGAGTTTAAAAGCATCTTTCTTTAATTTACAATATGCTAAACCATCACACTTTCATATCCTGTTCGGTTTATACTCTACACCAACTACACCATCAATTTTAAGCAAATAACCTAGAAAACCTTTCATGTTTGATTCGGGTAAGTGTAAACTATCTCCACATAATCAAAAAACTTAAATTCAGTGAGGGCATTTTATCAAACACTTGGTGTGCACAATAACAAAAACAGCTCAAAATGCAGCCTTCACCCACACAACGAACCACAATAAAAAATCTGTACAGAAGCAATTGATTTCCCTAACAAGTGTCAGTAGATTCTATATGCGAGTTAACAAAAACAGCCAATCTAGGGTTTTATTGAGGCTGTGATTATAAAACCGTAAGCCGAATTATCAAGCTATACGCAAATTGAGACAGTAGCAAGTTCGATTGGTTACCTCTTAACCGCTGCCGGAGACTTAACAGTGATGGCCGTCGTCGGTGGATTACGGTGTTTTGGTATCAACCAGAAGAAGGTTAAGGTTACTGTGAGTCAGTGAGGATGGTTGAATATATAGCCCAAGTATTGGTGAATTACAATTCAACCCTCAACAAAACCTGATTTTTGGGAGACACAATTTGATCGGTATCAGTTAAGTTCGTTACGCGTCGGCTTTAAATCAAAAGAACAGATATGTAAACGCTCAAAATTGTTTCGGCATACGCACAACTTTTTACGGTTGGTATATGTTAATTTCTTTACCGCACCGACACTAAATTCAAAAAAAATTTGTAAACGCCCATGTTTATGAAAATTTTTAAGTTAATAATTTTAACAAAAAGAACAAAATAATTAGAATTCTCAAAATTTACAATCTAAATCAAAGTTTGGGGCATTTAAAGATAATGATTTTAGTATGTTACATACATTTACTAATAATAATTTCTAGTTCATTACATTTTGGAGCATTTAACGTATAATTTTATATAAAATATTTTGTATATTAGAAACCATATTAAAATAAGATATAATGATAAATTTTTATAGTTATAGATTTACTTTTATAAATAGTTCAAAAGAAAATTAAACAAAATAAAAAGTAATGACAAAGGTAACCTTTGTTGTCATCCGATAAATGAAAGTAGATAAAACGATAAGATTTACAAGTTTACATTTAATGATGATGATTTTAGATTGTTGGACACGTTATACAACAACCTATTTTATTTAAAGTATTTTGTTTAAATAATATAGCACAAAGAAGATTTAGAACACAAATGCCAACGGACTAAGTGAGCTTGTTTAGCTAATGGCAACGCCAAATAGATTGTTTACATTATAACACTCACCTAGTCACATTCACGTTGGATCCTAGCTAAAAGATAACCACTTTGTGAAATTGTCAGCATGCCATGAATTGATAATAGTTAGATAGAACTTAAAGCACATGAAAATCAATACGATACAAATCTTTCGAGGAAACGGTAAATAACAATATCACTTATGTTTAGGTCGAGTTGGTTAAGAGACACAAGTGCCATAACATATAATAGTTGTGTATATGGGGATAATGAAAATTAATTGATTAATTTCATTCATTGACAATTACATTTTATAGAGATTCGAAGAAACCCTCGAAACATAGACTAGGTCGTGGGCTCATACTAATAAACCCAAAACATAATATTCACCCCCGCATTCGGAGCAAAGGAAACCATAAGCTTAGGCTAAAAAAACATTAAAACAAAAATAGCAATACTAAGAAACCCTAAATAATACAGTCTTCAATTTATGTCCATGAAACTTCAACCATATTGCCATGATCATGCAATCTTCAATGACAATCTATAATTTTGAATGACTATGCAGTCCTGCAAACGGTGTAGGCGACACGACATGTGGTGGACCATAAAAGAGAGGTGGTGGTTTGGCTAGTGGCTAGAGGATCGTAGTCAATGGAGAAGCAGCGCCAAAAGAATAGCTAGCACAACAGATAACCAGCGGCATTAGACCACGATCTTGCAAGTGAGCAGCACACCAAATCTATATGTTTTTTTTGTATACGACCAATTAACATATTTGAAACTAATATATACTCATTGCACTTGAAACTTCACACGATTTAGTTCACCACTCATATGTGTTATATGACTTAAATCATGAAGAAGAATGAGCCAAGGAAAAAAGAAACATGCAATGATTCATGATTTTGGGCTTCAATATTAGTTCTTCACCATCTAAGTCATCTTTATTGGTGATTTGCTTTAATAAAGTTTGTTAGTAAAGTGACGTTTTGACCCGAACTCATGTTTACTTAAAATTCTTAATTCAATGTCCATTTTGATCCGTCCGTTTTGCCAAGCTTAAACTTAAGATAGCAAATATTGGTTTATTGAAAATGTCAATTACTTGAAGAAACAAAATAATCATATAATTTTATATGTGGAACAATATATCTTTCATTTCTTCCTCAAAGAGTTCTTTTTCTCGAGTTCAAATACAATATTGTTACGAATGTTATTAAGTTTGCTTGATGGTGTTTTGAACGATTATTCATTCAACTTAAGTTAACAATATTGGTCTAAGAGCATACACCAATTGTTTTCTAGACTAGAATTACCATGTTGTTTCTTGAACAACTGAACTTAGTTTATCTAAGGGACTGTTTGGCAATCAAGTGTTATCAATAAGAATCTGATTAATTAAGAGTTAGTTTTTAAATCATTTAGCATGTTTCTGAAACTTAATTATTAAGAGGTTATATGAGTCATTAAGTGGTCTAACCAAACACACTCTACCTCTGACCGATTTAAAGGTAACATATTAATGATTTCATTAAAAGGCTGTTGAAATATGTCCAGATTAAATTCGTATAATCAAAATGATGTATATTATAGTTCTAATTATTTGTTTTTGTTCTTAATAAGGGTTGGATAACTGATAAACGGGCTTGGAGCTGGTCTAGCGGCTGATGGGCTTGGACAACAGTCGTGGGCTTAGTTGATCTAGAAGTTGGGCTTAAAGCTAGCGGTTGATGAGCTTAAAGTTGGAAGGCTGTGTTTCATGCTGCAATATATATGTTTGACTTGTTTTAACAGTTCGATCTCTGGTTCTTTCCTAACTTTTATCTTCATTCTTGTTGAGTCTAGGGTTCGTCATGTTGATGATCCTAATTTGTTTATGCGTGTATTAGTTCATGATGTTTGTTAGTCTTTTCCGTGATGGTTGATTGTGACTTTAGTTTGTGTTGAACTAAAGATCCGTATCGTGTTTCTGGTTATTTGTTTGATTTAATAATAAGATTATAATTTTATGGCAAAGGCTACCAAACAACTCCCAAGCCCAAAATAACTACACATACACGTTTGCAAAACTAAAACCAAACGGTTTTATATTCCAACATCCAACATTTTCTGTTTAAAAATTTTACTAGCCTACAAAACAAGTAAGGATATTACAATAAATCTTAACATGGATCATTAAAACTCTAGATCTTATCAAACAAAAGAAATTGACCTAGGATTCACATTCTAAGCACTCTAAATCATTGACACTCAAATCTCATTTGAAAACATGATTCATGCATGAAACGTAAAAGACTAACTCTAATTATTATGAATGAAGCTTCATCCGAAAGAGAGGTGAGAGCACGTTTGTGAGATGGAAAAATATATTGACAAAAATTATTCCTTAAGAAATGAAAAATCATTAAATATTTAATGCTTTTTTTCATAAAAATCCTTCATGAATAAATATTGGCAGCATTGGTCCTCGTTCTTTCACTTCTTTCATCTCCGGCCTTCTAACTTTATTTTTGATCAACCCTAAACTCCTTGACAACCTTCTTCGACGGCAGTTATATATTTTTTTTTCCTGGTTATGAAGCGAATTTTAAATTCAAAAGTTTTTTCTTGTAAAATGACAAAAATATATTTGTTACGATTTTTTGAAATGCATACATTTACATTATCAGATTTTAGAGTAAGCTTGAATGAAAAGAACCATTCGATGTGCATTAAATTTTTATTCTTCTTGTCAACATCCAAATTAAATAACGTTACATCCTAAAAATTTAAGAATATAGACACCTGTCTTCAATTTATTTTCTATACGATTGAGCTGCTACAAAGACAACTCGTTAAAATGCGAATACATAAGTTTAATACACCGACAATAAGATTAAAAAATTTAGCATATACATTTCATAACATGTTATAAAGACTATAATGACAACTAGTTTAGAATACGAATTTACAATAAACTTAAAGTAAACAAACATATTATTAAAACAAATTGTTTAAATACATAACTTTTATATACCATCAATAAGATTAAAAACATGTAACATATTCAAACAACCCTAAGGCAAAATTATTCTTTATTCAAAGTATATTTAGTCAAATGAGGAAAGTGAATACGGTGCTGTCACGCGTCTAAGCTTACACGGAAAACCTATCAAAACTACGTAGTTTTGATTAAAAACAATCCAAAATTAATTCTTTCCCAAGTGCATACCATCACCCACCGTCCCCAAGGTGTCAATCTTCATAGAGTTTTTTAAACGATTTTTATTCTCACGTCACAATTAGTATATGAATTCATAGGAAGATTTTAATGTTGAAGATTTTAAAAATGAATGTATTACCTTGTAAGTTTCCATTAAAAAACATAAATTACGTCACTTTACCTTATGAAGTATGAACACATCTTTGGAAACAATCAATTCAAATAACACACAAAAATAGACAATCTTTCCATATGTTAATATCTTATTACAAATTTAAACTTTATTAACGTTGAAAAATAATTTGTAAGAAAAGGGTCATGTTATTCATACACCCTTTCTAGAAACTCGCACACTCTATATACGATCGTATAGGAGCTATACGAAAGTATGAAATAAAAGTACAACAAAAGTACACCCACACACGCAGTGTACGGAGTTTGACTGGGAGTCATACGATAGTATGACTCCCATACGATCGTATGTAAACTAAACAACAAAAACCAAAATTGATTGAGTTAGCCGTGTATGTTAAAAACAAAACGTGATGATACATGGACATGAATGCTACATGATATATGATATAATATCCCGTACGTGCTTACCCATCGTTTTACGCAGCGATAATCCGACATGATATAATATTCAGTTTATTATTTGATACGACACAATATTCCGGACGTGATATAATATTCTACCGGTTATAATATATAAACACGAAGGAAACTTGTTTCTTTCTCATTCATTTACTACCAAAGCTAACACATGCATGTACCCAAAGATATACCCTTTCTCAAAACTCACACGTCCTAAAAAAAGATTGTATTGTTGCTTGTTTAAAAAACTCACAAACCCAAAGTTCATACGAAAGTTGCATATTGTTAAAAAAACAAGTTATACGATCGTATAGTGTTCATACTATCGTATGGAATGTTCCTGGACAGCAGACAAAGACTACAAGAATCTAACAAAAGCTGCAGAGCCATACGATCGTATAAGAGTCATACGATCATATGGATTTCAAAGATGTGTGAATAAGTCAAAGGGTGTGTGGATAACCGGAGCCGTAAGGAACTGTGATCCACCCTACACACCTACCACAACTTCCCCACCCAATCCCTTTAACACCAACAATGCAACATTAAAATCTTCCTATGAATTAATCAACCTAAACCAGCCATCTTTTTAAATATATCTATTAATGTTACTCAGTCGCTTATTTTTTAATCCCGTATTCACCCTAATTCAAACGCGTTATACCCTAATTAGCTCCCCATCAACATCTATTCTCATAAATTTGTGGTTTTTATAAAAGAAACTGAAGATTTGACAGGCACCCATTTGGGGATTTGTGGTAAAGATTTGATCTTTATATAAAATCTTGTACCCAGTTAGCCCATGTGAGGTTTTCTTGAATCTTTATGGTGTAAAGATTGGGGTTTTACAGGTTTCTTGAATTACCCAATTGGGGATATGTGGTAAAGATTTGATATTTGAATGAATCTTGTACTCAGTTAGCCCTTGTGAGTGTTTCTTGATCTTTTTTTGGTGTAAAGATAGGACCTTTACTGGTTTCTTGAATTACCCAATTGAGGATATGTGGTAAAGATTTGATCTTTGGATGAATCTTGTACCCAGTTAGCCCTTGTGAGTGTTTCTTGAATCTTTATGATATAAAGATAGGATTTTTACTGGTTTCTTGAAATACCCAAAAGTTTCTTGATTGATTATAGACTTATAGTATTGTAACTTAAGTTTGTTCAAGGATCCATTATGTTTGGAACTCAAAGCAAGAGGGATCTAGCGGTTGAGGTACAATCGCAAATACCGATCTTGAGACCGAGTATTCACGCCAGGAGGGCGAATATTACTGTGAAGTTTCAAGATCTTTATGGGTTTACGGTTGAAGGCAATGTTGATGATGCAAATATATTGAATGAGGTGAGAGAGAAAGTGAGGGAACAGGGTAGGGTATGGTGGGGATTAGAAGCAAGCAAAGGGGCAAATTGGTATTTGCAAACTCATGTAACATCTGCACTTAAATCATCCTTAAAGTTTTCGGCTTTAGTGAATGGTATTACTCTCAAGAAGCTTATTAGAAAGGGGATACCTCCGGTTTTAAGACCGAAAGTTTGGTTTTCTTTGTCTGGTGCTGCTAAGAAGAAATCAACTGTGCCTGATAGTTATTATAATGATTTGTTAATAGCTGTTGAGGGTAAAGTCACCCCTGCTACAAAGCAGATCGATCACGTGAGTTTTATGCGATCTTTATTCTCATTATATTAATATCCTTTTCTCCATATTTTTGTGGTTTATTATGCTATAAATATGTTTACATGAACTGGAGTTTGTATGATTGTATGTGTATTTTTTATTGGATATATAATAATTGTTGCTGATGGCTGCTTTAAAATTCAGACACCTCAATTTCAGGCTTGTAAACGAATCGAACGAACACAGATTAAGCATGCTCGTGTTCGTTTAACTATATCCGAACAAACGGCCGAACATGAACAACTAAACGAATGGGGTTTTCTTGTTCGTGAATAAATGAGCATGTTCATGTTCGTTTGCGTTCGTTAACAATATAATCGAATGGTTCACGAACATAAACAAACAAACATTGTTGAAGATGAACAGGCATAACTAACGAACATAAACGGGCCTAAAAAATTATTAAAACTAGACTAAGTTGTAATAGGCCGCCGAACAAAACTGAATGAATATATTAACAAATGTAAGCAAACTTGCTTAAACAAGCGTAAACTGGCGAACATAAATGAATGTATACGGACGAGCATAGACATAAGTGAATTTAAATAAACAAACGTTGAACATAAAAGAACGAACGAGACATGTGTTCGTGTTCGTTCGTTTAACTAAATGAACAAATTGCTTTGTTCATGTTCACTCATTTATTAAATACATGAACATAAACAAACGAACTGCCGAACGGTTCACGAACTGTTAACCGAGCGTTTGGTTCGTTTGCAGGCTTACTCAATTTGTTTACTTTTAAGTTTTAATGTAAACTTGTAATTTTATCACATGTTTTATGTACTAAATATCTATTTATAAATGTAGGACCTACCACGAACCTTCCCCGGTCATCCATGGTTGGACACTCCCGAAGGTCATGCTTCGCTGAGACGGGTTCTTGTCGGTTACTCATTTCGTGATTCTGATGTTGGTTATTGTCAGGTATGCATCAATAGGCACTAGAAAAACTAAAAAAGCTTAAACCTTTTTCAGTTTTCTTGAATCTTTGCTTGCGTTGACCAAGATAATGTAATTGACTAATTGCAGGGTTTAAATTATGTGGCTGCATTATTGTTACTTGTGATGAAAACAGAAGAAGACGCATTCTGGATGCTGGCCGTTCTTTTGGAAAATGTGTTGGTTAATGATTGTTATTCAAATAACTTAACAGGCTGTCATGTAGAACAACGGGTGTTTAAAGATTTGTTGAAAAAGAAATGTCCAAGGTAAGAGTCTCATCGTTGTGTTTAAAATGTTGTTGATTATTTATATTATTATAAAGTTGACAGCTTCATAAGCTTTGAGGGTTGTGAAATGCAGTGTTTGTGCTCATTTAGAAGCTCTTGAGTTTGATGTCTCACTTGTTGCAACCGAGTGGTTTCTTTGCCTCTTTTCAAAAAGCTTGCCTTCAGAGGTAAATATTATTTCATGCATATACAACGAATATGTATATGTTTGTATCTAAATATCTACAAAACTTACGCAGACAACCTTGCGAGTTTGGGATGTTCTGTTTTATGAAGGAGCAAAGGTTTTACTTAATATGGCTCTGGCTATATTCAAGGTGATTCACTTAAATGACTTAATTATATAATTACTTACAGACTTATATATTCATTAGAAAATGAAAATTGCAACTTGGTTTTACTAGGAGAAGGGCTGATTATTTATCAAATGTCTAAAATAGCCTTCCATATTATCAAATAAGGGAATCTTGTTTACCCTACTTAGTAGCTATAAATTGTAGGCTTGTAAACAAAGCGAACGAACACAAACGGGTAATACTCATGTCCGTTCGTTTATTTAACCGAACAAATGATCGAATACGAACAGTTAAATGGGCGAAGTTTTCTTGTTCGTGTTCGATCTTTATGAAAATAAACGTGTTCGTGTTAGTTTATGTTCGTTCATTAATAGTATAAACGAACGGTTCACGAATGTAAACGAACAAACTGAACATAGGTGAATGAATATAAACCAACATAGCTGAGAAAACACCAATTAATTAAAGGTAAATGTGAATGTCAATATATTGGCATAAAAAGTTAATAAAACTAGACCAAATTGTAATGGATGATATTTTAATTTAATAAAACTAGACTATATTTTAATGCGCCTAACAATTCAAATGAATACATAGACGAACAAACTTATACAAGTGTAATGCAACGAACATTAATGAACGAACATGAACAAACATAAATGAATGTACGAGACACGTGTTCATGTACACTCGTTTAACTAAGTGAACAAAAAGTTTCGTTAATGCTTGTTTGTTTACGTGTATTAAATAAAAGAAATTCCCGCCGAACAGTTCGCAAACGGTTCACTGAACGTTGGGTTCGTTTATAACTTGGAAACTTGTAGTACCTTCTAGAAAATGGCAGCTACTGAAAATTCGTGGCCCTAAAAACTTTGCTAAACCTCCATAGATTTACAGACTAAAACATTGTTTTCTAAACATATCCAAAAACCAAATCTTGTAACATGTTTGGATGCATTTTTTTAACGTGTTTCAGGTAAACATTAACATCATTTCGTTCACAAAGTTACGAACAATTTATTATTATTGCAGATGAAGGAAGACGAGTTGCTAACAGCAAATCATGTTGGTGATGTGATCAATATTATACAGAATACCACTCATCATCTCTTTGATCCTGATGAACTATTGACAGTAAGTCTACCCTCCTTATTTTAGATTTTTTGAACCTATATTATAAGAACATAACATTATATTTTGGTACTTATGAATGCAGGTTGCATTTGATAAACTCGGGTTTATGAGCACAAATATATCCAAGGAAAGGAAAAAGCAAGAACCGGCCGTAATGGCAGAGCTTGATCAAAGGTTAAGACGGCTGAATTCTAGTACTCTGGATGAGAACAGCTGACATATGTTTTTAAGTTTAATAAACCTTAATATACTTGGACATGTTGTACAAATGCTAAAGGCTGCAATGTCTAGCATGTTTGTTTATGGTTGTTATTTATGGTTACGAGGTTTCTTGCCTCACAAAGAATTTGTGTTCAAACCACGTAGTCTCTGTTGGAGTTTATGTTTGGTTTTACTAATCAGTGTTCTTTAGTCATCTTTTTAAGTGTTAATAATTTGATTTTCTAATAAAGTTTTATACTTTGAAATTTGAATGCAATTAGAAAAATATCTTTTATGTATAGATTATAACATATCATTCATCTGAGTTTCTTGAAATCTTTATTAATGAATCATAATTTGCTGAAAGAAAGTCATGAACCTAATATTTAGTTTTAATTTGGTTGTGTCTAGATTCAAAATCACAATATATGAAAGTTATTAACAAATAATTTGGTTTTAATGTGTATTAATTTGGTTGTCTAGATCCAAAAATTACAATATATAAATTATTGTGAGAATCAATTTACAAAACACCAAGTTATTGTGAGAAAATAATTTGTCAATATAAGCTTTAATTTTATACCGTTGCACGTATTAGTTGCAATAATTTCACATGTATAACTGCGCAAGTCATGTACAAAAAATCAAACTATTTCATTTATATTATCAATTTTTTTTGAAATTTTCATATAGAATAACTCAATAAACTCAATAAATTCATGTCATAATTATCCATTTGCTAACAAGCTTTAGCTCTACTAGCAAGATTAGTCAATATTTTTATCTTTTGATACAATAAGGGTATGATTGGTTGGAAGTAATGGAATGAAAGAGGAATTGAATGGGAGAAGGAATGGAATGAACAAGGTAATGAAATGGATCATTATCATTCCTTTGTCATGTTTGGTTAACTATGGGAATGAAATGAAAGTTAATGTTGTTTGGTATAAAAAAAATTGTAAGAATAAAATGAAAATAATAAAAACACTCTTATCTCAAAGTAATTTTTTTACCAAAAAAAATAATAAAAAATATAAAAAAGAATTGTAATGGCGACGGTGGTGGTGGTAACTCCGAAGAAGAAAATGGTGGTAGCGACGGTGGTGGTAGTGGTTATCAGGTGGCAAGGGCGGTGGTTGTGGTGGTAGGAGGGGTGACGATGGTCAAGAGATGGTAGCATTGGTAGTGATGGCGATGTTAGGATGGTGGAGGTCACGTGGTGGTGGCGGTGAAGGTCAGGCGATGACGGAGACAATGGATGTGGTGGTTACGGTGACAATGGTGGCGACGACGGTGACAATGGTTACAGTGACAATGGTTGTGATGTTACGGTGACAATGGTGGCGGTGGCGGTGACGATGGCGGTGGTAGCGCTAGTGGTGGCGGCGGCGATGACGGTGGTGGTGGCGGCGGCGACGGTGGCGGCGGAGACGACGACAGTGTCGGTGGGGTGGTGGTGGTAGTAGTTGTGGTTGATGTTAGGTGGTGGTGTTGTTGAGAAAGTAAAGTGAATGAGGAATGGAATGAAAAAAAAAGAATGGGGTAGGAAGGAATAGTTTTGATGGAATGAGATTCCATGTGTAATGGATGATTCCATTGAACAACCAAACACTATTTTTTTCATTCCCTAACAATGAATCATTTCATTCCCTCTATAATTACTGCATGCCAAACGCTACCTAAGATTTTATTTGTAACAAGTAATATTGTTGATTGGATTATTGGCTCTTATTATTTGTAACAAGTATATTGTTGATTGGATAATTGGTCAAAGTCAAAACTGAATTATCGTAAATATTTAAATTTTAAAGAATACTTAAATATTCAAAAAGTAATAAATTAATAAAAAGATTGATATATTAGAAAAATAAAATCACAAATAAGAAGAAATACGTCCACCACTGACATTTATGGGAAAATAAAGATTTAACCCAAATGACACAATCTCTCAAGTTCGAATCCAATCTCAACAATGTTTTACCATAGTGAACCTTCGGATAGTGTGTTTCTATGGAACATGTAATTGCGAACTTGAGTTACCCAGTGCTGTCTACGATTGCGGACGTATGGTAGATTTGAACAAAAAAGGTTGGTTTCGGACCCGGTCCAACCCCACCCATGGGTACGAACAAGGTTTTGGTTTCTAAAAAAAATCATACCTCGACCCACCGGAGCATGTTTCACCTCTACTACCCGATCAAAACCTGGTTCCTACTCGACCATGATTATTTAATTTTGTCGACTGCAGACGAAACCGGTTCATGAAAATAAACATTTTAAAAAAATAAAATAAAACCATCCATTTTGTTAATCATCATCATCTTCTTCCTCCTCTAACCCCTTTCTTCTCTGTATAACCAATTGATAAACCCTAAACAATGAACCCACAATCTTATCTTCTTCACACCCTAAATTAATTAATCACCACCACCATGTCCGATTTGGACAATATTGACCTCGACCCAGAAGACTTCTTGTCCTCAATCCCCTTAAAAAAGGTCCCACACGGCGACGTCTTCGAAGCCTCACGCGCCGGCGACGTTGACCGCTTAAGATACCTACTAGACTCCGGCGTTAACGTCAACGCGCGTGACAGTTGGGACTCTGTTGCATTATACTACGCTTGCTTAGCTGGCCATCTTGATGCTGCCAAGATGCTGCTTGAGAGTGGTGCTATTTGCTCTGAACATACCTTTGATGGCGACAGGTGTCATTATGCTGCCTTGAATTTGAAAGTCAGGAAGCTTTTGAAGGCCTTTGAAGCCCGTCCGCCTCCGTTGGGCCCTCTGCAGTCGGCGTTGAGGGAGACGTTTATCGGGTGTGTGGGGAATAAGGCTTATTTGGAGCAGGTGGATGGGCAACCTCAGTTTGCAGGTGTGTGCTTGTTTGAAAAGATTACAACTTTGTTGTTGATCACTTTGTGGGCTTGTGGCGGCTAATTGGCTGATTTTGATTCTTGAATGTTATAATCTTTATCGGTTAATTGAAAAGATCGAAACTTTATCGTGTTGGTTTGTCATTAGGTGATCACTTTGGAAATAGGAGATTAAGTAAAACTGAAAAGATCAGAACTTTATTGTTAATCATGTTGGTTTATTATTAGTTAATCATGTTGCAAAAAGATTAAAACTTTATTGTTGATCATGTTAATCATGTTGGTTTTTTGTTAATGATGCTCTTATTACAAAAAAGATTAAAACTTTATTGTTGATCATGTTGGGTTATTGGTAAATTGATCGCATTGTGGCAGTTAATTGACTGATTTTGATTCTTGATTGGTATGATCTTTATGGGTTAATCGAAAAGATCGAAACTTTATTGTTAATTGTGTTGGTTTATTAAATGTTGATAACTTTTTAGTAGCTAATTGCTGATTTTGATACTTGATTGTTATTATCTTTATGGGTTAATTGAAAAGATCAAAACTTTATTGATGGATTATGTTGATTTGTAATTTGTTAATCATTTTGTGGCAGCTAATTGGATGATTGTGATTCTTGATTGTTATAATCTTTATGGGCTCAGTTTACAGGTGTGTGGTTTGAAAATATTAGAACTTTGTTGTTGATATTTTTGATTTGTTGTTAGTTAATCGACTGATGTTGATTCTTGATTGTTATAATCTTTATGAAATTATATAGAAAGATCAAAACTTTATTGTAATTTATGTTGATTTATCACTTGTTAATCACTTCATGGGCTTGTGGCGGCTAACTGACTGATTTTGATTCTTGAATGTTATAATCTTCATGGGTTAATCGAAAAGATCGAAACTTTATTGTTAATCAAGTTGTTTTGTCATTAGTTGATCACTTTGGAAATAGGAGATTAAGTTAAGTTGAAAAGATCCGAACTTTGTTGTTTATCATGTTTATTTGTCATTAGTTAGTTAGTTTGTGGCAGCTAATTGAGTGATTATGAGTCTCGATTGTTACAATCTTCATGGGTTAATCAAAAAGATCAGAATTTGTTGTTAATCATGCTAATTTGTCATTAGATAATCACTTCGTGGCTGCATTGACTGATGAATTAAAAAGGTCAAAACTTTATTGTTAGTCGTGTTGATTTATCAAGTAATCACTTTGTGGCAGCTAAATGACTTATTCTGATTTTTGAACTTATAATCTTTACTTTTAAGGATTAATCTTAACTAGTTTTGTGGATGTTCTTAATATCTGATAAGATTGGGGATGAACAATTGAACAGGTAATGTATCTAATGGAGGAACCAGTCCCAGCTATTTTCCTCCAGATGTTATATTTTATCTCCATGGAAGACCAATTGAAGCTCATAGAGTGATCTTGAGTGCTAGGTCACCCTACTTCAAGAAAAAGTTTGCAACCGATTGGCGGGATCGTAAAGAAATAAGATTCTCGAGAGAAAAGTTATCTTATCCTGCATTTTACAGCCTTGTTCACTTCTTTTACTCTGATAGACTCGAGATTGCTGTTGATGACATGGAAGATCTTGTTAGAATTTGCAAAGTTTGCAAGTGTGAAACGTTACAAAATGTTATAGAAAAAGAAGTGAGGCATCAAAAGTATGCAGATTATAAATCGTTACAGGATATAGATAATTCCCAAAGACGGTATATTTTACAGGGTAGTTCTTTACCTGAAGACGATCGTCTTCCTGCTGCTTTATCGCGTGTTCTTGAGACATCTCTTAATAATTCAATTCAAGAGGAAAAATATGATGATCTTGTGGCACGATTTGGTTCTGTGAAAATAAGTGGTTTTGAAGATGATCTTGCGGACGTTAATATAAAAGTTGAAGATAAGGTTTTTCGTTGTCATCAAGTTATTTTGGCTTCAAGATCTGAATACTTTAAAACTAGGTTATCGCGTATGGAGGATTTTCTTGAAGGGAATGATGGTTTACATTATTACAATCTTCCACTTATTAAGGAACATGATCTTAGCACGGAAGCTTTTGAGAAAATGGTTGAGTACATGTAAGCTTCTTCTTTTTCTTTATTTATGATTTGATAGTGTTTTGATTTACTAAACAAGGTGGCATGATTATACTTTTGCTTCTCTATAGGTACACTGATGGTTTGAAGAATATCAACCCCGAACAGGTATGTTACATTCATCTTTATAAATTTTTGTAAGCCAAAAATGTCATAAAATGTAATTTTTAAAACTTAAAATGCGCAGGCTGAAGAAATGTTTGATGCTGCATCAAGATATTTATTATTTCCACTTAAACGTGCTGTAGCTGATGCGTTACTACCTCATCTACAAATGGTCCCTCCTTCACAATTATGTCACTGGTTGATATTATCGGACATGTATGCTACCAACATTAATTCTTTAAAGTTTATAATCATACATTATATTTAAAAAAAATTCATTTTGTTTTTGTAGGTACGGTGTGTCGAAGATTCGAGAATATTGTCTAGATATGATAGCCTGCAACTTTGAGACATTTGCAGAAACTAAAGAATTTAGAGCAATGCTTTTAACGCTGCCACCGCCATCTGGCGACTCATCACTTCGTACCACTGTTCCAAATGCTCCTGGTGCAGAAATGAAGATGACAGAAGGGAATGTTCTAGATGATTTGCGTGAGAAGTGGCTGGAAGTTGAAGCAGGAGAACTTGATAAACGTGACGAAAGCGCGTTACTTTTTGATAAACGTCTTGAAATGCTTATGTTGGTTGCACAAGAACAATCTGTGACTGATTATGAGTGAATGAGTAATTATGTTCTTTAAAATGTGAACATATGTTAGATTTTAATCGCTTCATCAATAATACACCAATTTGGCAAATTCGTTTTTATTTCATGATATATACGCCGTTAACTTGAGTAAAGTTTACATGTATTCACAAAATTTACTTATTATATTTATGATTTCTTAATCATTCATTTTCAACTGTTTCATCTTTTTCGCTGGTCCCACCGTCTTCACTAGCAGCTTCATCCATGGCTGCATTTAGTTCTTCAAGTGGTTGGTCTTCTTCAGGCGGTGGTCTATCTTCTTCTTCAGTTTTAGCTTTCTGCAACAAGCTCCAGTACATGATGCTTGCTGTCAATATCAGGATCATCTTTGGGTTGACCTGTGGTCAACAAACATTTGAACTTCAATTCACTGCTGCTTAAATAAAAGGTCAGTTATTTTCATGATTTTAGAAAGGTGTAAACTTTATACCTCAAGAATGTCTTCGGGCAATAAGAAGATGGAGCACCCGAGTTTTCTTGCAACACTAATTATATACGTCGCGTTTAACTTCTTATCCTCCTCTGTGATTTCAAGAACGGTTATAAAAATGTCAACTTTTATCAAGTTTAAAGATTTACTTGTTATAATGATAAAAGAATTGAAACTTTACCTGACTCGCCCTTAGCAACAAGACCCCAGTCTACAACCCTTTTTTCCACTGCACTAAGAAGCTCAAGGAAGAAAATACCGTCCGATAGTCGTTTATCCTATAGAATTAAAAAAAGAAAATTATAAAACAAGATTTAGGATCATGATAAAGTAACTTTTCAAGATTTCAATTTGAGGCATTTTTTTAACTTAACATGACAAAAAAAAAAGTCAACATGGTCAAAATTTTACCTTAAAGCTATCCATTTGTCTTTTTCCTGACTGTTTGACTTTATTGTTTGCCCATCGAAGGATATCAGCATCAGTTATTTCTTTTCCTTGACCATGAGTTCTTAAATTTTTGAGAAGTTGAAGCATGCTAAATCTCATTAACTGCCATAAGAAAGCTAGTAACAAAACCAAACAAAGTTAGTAACTTTTTAATAGAAGATATAATAATAAATAGCATATTACTTACCTATTATAAGCTTCTTGTTTCCTGAAACAATATCAGCTCCAGCAACATTTACAAGTGAAAAGTTTAATTCTTTCCCAATCCTTACAACTTGATTGCAATTCTCAACTTTTCTAAAAGGCATCTTTATTGGAGGTTTTGTTGCTTGCCTCCACATAACCGACCCCGGTGCGAGTTTGTCAAGAACTTCTAGGAGAACCCATCTAAATGCAAAAATTAAATATAAGGTGAGTGCTAAACAAGTCTTGTTCGTGGGTTGGCGGGTCTAACCTGAAGATCATGTCAAACATATGAACCTCAACACGACACAAATATTTGAGGGGTGACATGAACACGGCTCGTTTAGCTAAACGTGTTCGCGGGTTCAACCCAAAACTGACCGAACTCGTTTATATAGAACCCAAACCTGCGGATTCTATGTTTGGTTCGTGCCGTGTTAGAAATTCATACCCCTACTTACCACTAGACGTGTTCGCGGATTTCAAGCTCAAGTCCGGCTCGTTATTTATTTATTTATTAATTAATTTTATAATATCTTTGTATATTAAATTAATTATAATTTCTATATATAACATATTTTCTACCATTTAGTTATTTTTATCATAATTTTGCATATAATAAATATTATTATATTAGTATACTTTAAAAACATTAAATAAGATTTATATAAATCATAAGCTCGTTTAGGTTCGTGAGCCAGCTTAAGTGCGATAAGTGAAGCTCGGGCTCGTTTATTAAACAAGCTTGTTCAAGGCTCAAGCACGGGCTCGTTTAAAAATATTTAGCTCACCCGTTTCTAACATCCTCCCACACATTATTAACATGTGTTTCAACTCCAAGACTGTTAATCCACATTCTGAAACATCTTTCTTCTCTTGATGTGCTTTCATCATCAGTCATCATCTCTTGCAGAGATGAAGTCTTTGTTTTATCTATAGTAAGCCCATTCCTGTTATTCAAATTACACATATTATATCATATGATCCATAACTTAACATTTTATCTATTTTTATGCACTTGAAAACAAGTAACAAGATTCACCTATGTTGAAATATTTGCGCAACGAATGCAAGATTTAAATTTGTTGACCCCTCAACAATGTCCTTAGATGTAACATATCTTTTACAATCCAATTTCTCTGCTTGCTCAATAATCAACTTTGCTCTTTCTGTCGGATCTTTTGCTTCCAATGTTTTAGTGGTACCGTGTTCAGGGGCAAGAACATTAAGCAAATGTGCGTACGCCTCACCATCCTACACGCGGTTTAGATGAATCAGCTAAAAGTGTGTAAAGACAGCATTTTTCATATTAGTCATAAACACATACCTTTAGATCTGTTGAAAAGTTTGTAACTTCTTTTTTGTAGCCTGCTTTCTTTAACTGAAAGTTCATCCATTTTAGAAGAACCTTTTCTGGTGCCAAACCCATGAGTTCTTCGGCTTCCTGTAATTTAACATCATGTTTTAGACGTAAATCATGCGTATAAAACTATAAATTAAAAAAAAAGTATGTAACCTTGCTATCTTCAACCATAGACACGAGCTCAGGGGTTTTTTTGAAATCAACATATGATAGAAGTTGTATCTGATATCGACGACAGTTAGTTAGAAATATATCAATACTAAACTTGATTAACTTGACAACAATAAGCCAATAAATTTACCTTAACTATCTGGGATATCAACCCAAGTAATAGATGAGGCTGCAAATATGAAGCAAAAATAAGTTGGTACATAACTTGAGTAATATATGGAAATGGGTCAAACTTTATGGACAAAATGGGTTTTGACCCGTTACCCGACCCACCCACCCATCCGACCCGTTTGTGATTACAATGACATCTTCTCAACTTACTCTTCCTTCAGCCAAATCCTGTGTGCCAATGTTAACCACAGTGCAGCCTATAGCCTTTGCAGAGTTAAGACAAAGAGTGTGATTCTCATTTCTTTCCCATGGATTAAGAACCTTTTTCGTGTTGATCGCTCGCTCGTCTATTGTACCGGGGACCGCGATATTAATCAGCTTACTACACAAACAATGGTTACAAGCATCAGTTAACATAACTTTTGTTAAATAAACGAATATGTAATCGAACATGTGAGTTGATAATAATAATAATAATAATAATAATTAATACCATAAAAGAACTCCATCTTTAGCAAGATCAAACAAAGCATTGGTAGCAGGGTCTAAAGGAAGAAACTGCTTCAAAAACTTATCTTCTCCAAGATAGTTGTTAATATGAGAAACATATGAAGCCTTTTCGGTCTCGCTAATGCTGTGACGAAGGGTGGTTGTTGATGATTTCACAAACGATGAAGTCGTTCTGAATGTTTTTGAAGTTTGCCCCATTTTCGCACTTGCTCGAGATTGTAAATTCAGATATACCTGCAATTAGACATGTAAATGAACCGAACGCTTAGTGAACCATTCTTGCAGCATTCAGCAGTTGGGGTTTATTTAATAAACGAACGAACAGTGAACAAAAACTTTTGTTCATTTAGTTAAACTGAACGAACATGTACACATGTCTCGTTTGTGCATTCATGCTCGTGAATGTTCGTTTAGGTTTGTTCATTCATGTTCGTTAATATATTCATTTAAACCTTTTGTGGCTATTATAACTTCTGTTTGTTTACGTTCGTTCGTTTAAACTTTTTTGGTCATTATAATTTCATTTAGCTTATATCGTTTTAAGCACAACACAATGTTGTTCACATTTCCATTTAATTGGTTTTAGATCAGTTATGCCTGTCATCTATAATCAGGTATGATCGTTCGTGAAACAGGCGTTTATGCTATTAACAGATGAACATAAATGAACACGAGCAAGAACCCCACCCCATTTGCGTTAATACGTTTTTCCAATCGTTTGTTTTGTTAAAGTTAAACAAACATGCTCCGTTCATGTTCGTTTACAAGGCTACCTGTAATGATACTTATTAAACTCACCCGAAGGAAGGCCTCAAAATCCAACTCTTTAGCCAAGTTAGAATAGGAGTCGCTTAAAATTCGGGTGACTTCATCCTGGCTTGATACCTCATTAAAGGGCTTTAATTTTGCCAAAACAGGCGGCAAATCTTGTATTGTGACCGTACCAGATTCATTTCTTGCTGAAACAAACTATATGGGAATCAATGAAATTATACATATTTCTATATGATAATATTTACAAATATATATAATATAGGAATATTGTGATAATTGCATACTTTGGTTCTGAGTTTACGAAGCTCGACTTGAGTGAATTGGCTTTGCAGCCATTGATCATTGACAAAGACACCTTCAAAAGTTGACATGTTTCACTCCGTTTTCGGAATTGAGCAAATCTTGAAACATATATATAAACCAAAATTAAAGAATCAGAATAACCCAGATGAGATCATGCATGAAATTAATGATCCATGAACATAATAATAATTCAAGAACAATATGATTGTATTCGTCAAGAAAGACATGGATGCATGCATATAAAGAAGAAGATTGGATATTGAGTACCATGAGATTAAGAAAACAGAAAGCAAAAGCTTAACAAGGTTGATCATATGGATCAATGACTCATGTCAGACAAAGAGAATTGAGGTTCATTTTTGTCAATGGAGGGAAAATCGCTTTGCCTATTGGACCCCCGTAAACTTTGCCCAAACAAAATCATAAGTACATGGTTTAATTTAGTGATGATATATGGTCTCCATTCTCGGCATATATATCACTCAAATATTATATTATATTATTCATTCCCTCTTTGTTTTTTACATGCACATTTTGTTTTGTTTTTTTATAAATCGTAAAATTAGAGCGAGCTTGACAATCAAATGTGTTCCCACGTTATTAATGAGCCAAGTAGTATATGCACAATTGAAGGATCCACCGATGTCGATTGATTATGTTGGTCTTATAGTATAAACAATTACTAGTGAAAATTTGAGAGATTGAGAACTAAGGGAGTTGTGACAGGAAATAAAGATTCGGAGTTGTGACGTACCGAAATTGAACATAATCTAACTATAAAAACATTGTGCAGCCGAAGCCCTAAGCACCATCTTATTTTTTTATAGTCGAACCGCTTCTTCTTACAAGTTTACCTATCTTCGTATATACTAATTGAAAAATGTTATATTATAAATATATTTATAATTTCAAATAAGTTTGTGCTTTGGGATGTTGTAATTTATGCTTCAGAAGTGTTTTCTGCATTTTTGGTTGTATATTGTTCATTAATTAACCGTTGTACTTTTTTTACTGCACCACAAAATCCACCTTCACGGCTTCACACACCAATGTCATCTTCATCATGATCTACTCATCTCCAAAAATCTACATTCATTTATTACAAATATGACATATATTACATGATTTGTTACATGATTTGTAACTCATATATACACAAATGTATATACCTTGAATTACATAACACTGACTTCTTACATATCAACACAAACTTGTAGCTAAATATCAAATCAAAGTTATATTTGGTACCAACATGCTACCGAGTAGGGCAAAGTCTGTGGATCACACTTCACAGTCGGGATGGGTGATATGGCAGACTGATACTGACGTGAACACCGTCCTCCATTGGTATAGATAACATTTCGTCCGATCAGGGAAATCTTCCCCATCATTTTGTGTTAAATTTGGTCTCGTGCGTGTTTATTTCCTCTTTACACCGCATGTATCCTTTTCTTTTATCATTTCTTCAATTTATCGTTACATGTAATTTCACGACTCTACAATCAATCTATCCTCGGTTTAAACATAGTCAAATGGAGTCAACTTTAGAACGTCAAAGTATCAATCTTGTTTCTACAAGATATTGTAGTACATTGCTTAAAATTTTATATTGTAAGCCCTTTTATGAGCAAATTCATGCTATATATTTTCTTTCATACTCAAAACTATTTTAAAAAAAATCGAAGTCAAATTACAGTCAGTTTGACTTGAAAAAGTTATATAAGAAGACAAAATTCTTAAGATCTAATAGCACTATCTTTTTTTTTCTTTACGAATATGAGCGACGCACAGCTAAATCTCAGTGAATCGTGAGAGCAAGTTACTCAGCTACTTACAATACACAATCACGTATTTAACTTTAATAATTCAGTAAATGTTTTGCAAGATTAGTCATGGATTCCATAAGAGTACTTTAATTTGTATCACCACATTCCTGTCACATTCACAAAGCGCAAACCTACCCCAATCACGACAAACAATCTCACCCCCAACTCCAGCACCAGCTCAGCTCCACCACCAGACTACGTCAACCTCATCGACCTCCTGTCGTCGCCGGCCCATTTTCAACATTACTTAAACCCCTCGAACAAACCAAAGTCATCGAAACACTACAAAACCAAGGCAACAACACCGAAGAAGGCATCACTCTTTCAGTACCCAAAAACAAAGCCTTCACTTTCTCTAAAAAAACATCCCTCTCAAACCTCACCATCGACGCGCTCAAACAATTGTGTCTGTTCCACGCGCTGCACATTACTACTCACTATCAGATGATCTTGATACACCAAGCACCCCAAGATATGTATGAAGATATAGTGCATGCAAGTGTAACACTTTACAAATTGCAAGTTTGTGAAAAGTTGAAAGCACTCAAGCTTCTTGTAAATTAATGACAAAAACTTCATGTTATGGTAATCAAGTTTTGATAATATAAATACAAAAAAAAACTTACAAGCAAAAAAATAAAACCATAAATCCTTTTTAGTAGAACATAATAAATATATAACAAAAATACCTCAAATTCTCATAAAGAGTTCAATATCAATCAATGAAATACATAAATTGGATATCAAAAGAATGGCTGTTCTTCATCTTACAACATCACCACAACACCACCGGAAACAACCGCCACCATCAAACACCTCCAAACACCCCAACTAATCCGGTTAGAAGCCAAAGGAGCCGACGCCTTCGCAGCCGGGCCTTTACCACCATCAGCATCCGGTGCATCCGCCACAGGAGCCACGTCTGGCACCGGCGCCGGTGCAGGCGCTGGCACCGGTGCCGGAATATCAGTCCCGAAAATTGCTTCAGGAAGCAACACTTTATTCACCTGGTAAATCGCAACCGGGTCGGTAGAATGCACGCTGCTGCTGACCACCGTGTTGGTCCAACCGGACCCAATGTGCACCGTGCCGGAGTCGTCAGTGAAGTTCAAAGTGTAGGTACCTCCCGCGAGTGTGTTAACCGGTCCGGCGCTGCTGAGGTTTTTGAAGTCTGAGAGAGAGTAGTAATGCGGGAGCGCGTGGAAGAGACACAATTGTTTGAGTTCGTCGGCGGTGAGGTTTGAGAGTGATGGCTTCTTTAACGAAGTGAAGGCTTTGTCTTTGGGTACAAAAAGTGTAATGCCTTCTTCAGTGTTGTTGGCTTGGTTTTGTAGTGTTTCGATGACTTTGGTTTGTTCGAGGAGTTTAAGGAAGCTTGAGAAGGGGCCGGCGACGGAGAGGAGTTCGGTGAGGTTGACGTAGTCCGGCGCGGGGGCCGGTGCCGGAGTTGGGGGTAAGATGGTTGGTGGTGATTTGGGTGGTGTTGCTGATTGCGAGTATGTGAAGAAAAGTGCGGTGAAACATATGAAAATAATCTTGGTGGAATCCATGGTTAATCCTGCAAAATGTTTACAAAATTGTTAAAATTAAATACAAGACGGGGTATTGTAGGTAGTCTTGCTGCCATGATCCACTGAGATTCAACTCTGCGTTGCTTAGATATTAGATCTCAAGAGTCAAGAATTTTGTCTCTTTGTTTGACTTTTTTAAGTCAATCTAACTGTTTTTTGACTTCGAATTTTTCGAAACTAGTTTGAGTTTGAAAGATTAGTAAACTGCATGGATTTGTTTATAATAGGAGCATTACAAAGTGAGTTTTTTTAGGCAATAAACTACAAGATCTTGTGGAAAAGATTTATGGGTTGACTTTCTAAAGTTGACTCCATTTGAGTATGTTTAAACTTTAAACAGAGGATAGATTGTTTGAGAGGTGTGAAATTACTGAATTACCCTGTAACAAAAACAGATTTAACCAAGAAACCAGGAGATAAACCTAGAGATAATGTTATATATATAGAACATTAATATAAAGTCAAAGATCTAAGAAAAGAGATCTAAAACACTATCTTGATACAACATATTAATCTTAACTTGAATCCATCATTATTTTAAAGATCAGAGAGTAGGTAAAGAATGCAATGTGTTTCATAAAGGTTAACTAACATACATATACAGATCTAGATCTGTTGTTGAAGAAAAAACAATAATTAGTAACAAGAAACAAAACCCATTTCAATTATGCAAACAAGAAGGTAATGTAATCATCAAGATTGATAATATTATTGAAATGCAGAGATAAAAGACTGACCTTTGCAGTGTGAGAGAGAGAAAGAAAGAAGCTTACAATGGAGAGTGGAACGTATGAGAGAGTATAAATAAGAGTGTTTAAGTGATAATATTATTATTATTTTTTTAAGAGTGGTGACTGGTGGTATTGAGGGGTGAGATTTAAGTGTTGGTACCAAGTCAAAGAGCAACCAACAATAATATTGTGGCTGGCTTGGGTTGGGTTGAATGTTTAATCTTCATAAATATATAATGTCTTCATTTAATAAATAAAGTTCATGTTTTAAGACGACATTAAGGCTTGTGATGTATAATTTTAATTACAATATTAAAAAATATCTGAGATATGTTAGTCAGAATGTAAACTTGATTTGAAAAGAAAATGAGTTTTAATATGTAATTCAACGTCGAACAAATATATAGAACCTGATTGTAGTAACTAGTAAGAAATCGGCCTTTACACATTTAAAAATAACAAGTTTTAAAAAATATGATAAGTAATCAAGAAAAAAATAAATTATTATTTAAAGGTTTCACAACTAACGTAATTCTATTACATTTAAAAACGACTTATTTTATCTTTTTATAATAAAGCTTAGCATTTATTAAGAGACCGAGTTTAGTCACTTCTGCTCATTAAAATTTTAAAGCTTATAGTGTGATTTTTAAGTAAACAATAGAGTTCTAGCAAATTAAAATGATGCCAGACGAAATTTTCAAAACTTCTAATTAATGTATTTCAACTTAATATATTTTGCCATCATTTCTTCATTTTTTTTTTCTATAGATACATGTTCATATTTGCAAAAGTTAAGCTATAGTTTCTAATATTTCTATTATCTAATGTCATTAATGTAAACAGTCACCATTACACCGACAGATAATTGCTAAAGTTTAAAAAAAAAATTAACAAACTATCAAGTAAAGGAATCTGATGTTGCACCTCAACGACTCAACGAGTGTGACATTTTTTGTTTTATTTCTCAAAAAACTTTGAATCCAGACAAACCAATTCTAACCACCACATGTTAAATCGTCTTAGTATTGAACGTAAGTGATCACTTGTTCAAGCCAGGTAACCGTTGTGCTTGTTTTTATCTACGTGTGTTTTACTATATATTACAACTTGTCGTAACTTTTTAAGTTTTACATGAGTAAAACGCAGAGCAAAGCACACATTCTACATGTCATGGTCCAAATTATCGTTCTGTTTGGTACATACAAATAATTAATTTGTACTCGTGATATTTGTGGACATTAAATAGAATTTAATTCTCTATTGTGTTAAAATATTAATGGATGTATCATGTATGTATCTTGGATGCTCTCCTCAAGGTGGGCTTTCTCAATCAAACGAATCTACTTATTAAAATGGAAATAAAACAAGTAGTCTTAATTTCAAGTGTCCGATCTTGCACTCTACCCTACCACCGTCACAAACAATATAATATTAGTTGAATATTTTCAAACTTATACAAGTTCAAATAAAACGAACCTAAGATAACTCAAGTTTGCTTTCTAAGATACAACATATATAGTTTGTGAACGTTACTTTCCATATGGGACATACTTCACTATATTTTACGATATATGGGTCTCATGGATGATAAAATGTATCATGAGACACTGGCCATTAAAATATACGCCTTGTATAGGCTTATACTAGTCATACACGCACCTCATACAAATTAATGCACCTATACAAGTGATATAGATCATTATACGAGTCAGGGGTTACTCATGAGACAGCAAAAACAAGTTAGGGCTTTAGACCCACACTTAATTTATTGGAAGTTAAACTAAATATAGGGGGTCCATGTGTCGTTAGTTGAAAGTTTGTTTAGAACATTTATGTATTTGTAAAAGTAGAAGGGTCAAATATGTACAAGTGAAAGTAAATAACTATTTGACAGTTATTTTTGATGGCTATATAAACCCATCAAACTCATTGTAAAACTGAGATCGATCAATACAGAAAGTTTATATCATCCTTAATCTTCATCTTTGTTCATATTAAATTGTGTGTATGTTCTTGATTTACCAACATAATTAAGGTCTCTAAGTTAAAAAAACATTATATATAGATATACTATGGTGGGTAAAATAAATTCAAAATAATGTATTAGTGTGGTCAGTGGTGGCAGGTTTGGTTGTTATTAAAGTATAAGTTATGAGTTCAAAACTTGTAATAAACAAATTTTTTTTCTTAACAATTGTCATGAAAATGCCACAAAATCTAGTTTTGATTTAGGCTTCCACATTCGTTGAGCCGGCCCTAATATGAGTGATATATAACTATACAAGTCGTATAGGCATGAGACTCTATATGAGACATCGGGGCCTATACCCTCGTATAATGGTAGGTAAAAGAATGAGTCTGCCACCTAAGTACTTGTACGCATAATATACCCTACAATCTGAAATATATAGTAGTTGGTGTAAGAATCTAACATCCCACATATATTTTTTTATTCCGTTCCTGAAATTTGCTTTCGAACTTTAAACAAGGGCACATGACTCTGTGTACTATCTTTTTTCTGGTAAAATGTTCCGCTACTTGCTTATGACTTTTGAGGTTCGTGTTTAAATCTTATTTGAATAGTTCATATTATAAATTGCGTAGAGTATTAATAAAAAATGACAGAGGCGGACCGAGGTACTTAGGAAGGTGGGCAGCCGCCCCCCTTAAAAAATAGGTATAGTGTAACTTTTAAACAAAAATCTTGATTGCCCCCCTTTAAAGTTTGGATAAACCCTCCTGCTGCCCCAGATCCCTTAAACTTTTAACACCAACTCATCTGAGTTTTCCAGCCAAAAGTGGTGGCGCACGGTGGTTGCTGCAAATATGTTATTGATGTAAAGAAAGAAGATAAATTATACAGACTTATTAGGTTAATAGATAGTTTATCTAGTATAAGATGGGCTTCCTAAAACAAAGCCCAGACAAAATTTAAAAGTAAATATTTAACACAATATTGGGCCGGCAACTTAGGTGCTGTTTGTTTTTTAAGAGCTAAAATGTCTGCAGTCTGCGGACCACATCTGCAGACATCTGTAGTAGAAGAGGTGGACTAAATATCTGCAGTCTGCAAGAAGAAGACTGTTTGTTTTTTAACGTCTGCAAACTGCTAAAATTATCCAACAACAATTAAAAATACATAAATCTAATATTTATACAAAATAATACAAATTGTACATAATTAAAAATAATAACATCAAAATACATCATCCAAGTTTAACATGTATGAGAATCGTTAGGCTCTTACAAACAATCTATAAAAAAAGTTCCGACATTAATCTCGTAATCAAACTGTCAAGTCCCATAAGTGTAGCCGTTGTCGAGTCTTGTCAAATCTATATAAATAAACAAATAAATACATGTTATAATAACCCGAACAACCTAAAATAGCACGTACTAACACAAACAAAAACCAAACAACATGACGCAAACTAACCCAATCACGACTCAAACTATCCCAAACCCGATAATAAGAATAAACCAAACATTTTTTTAATTAATTCATGTAAGCCCGAAACCGTATAACCCGAACACGTTTTTTAATTATTATATATGAACGCAAGAACCGAACTACTTGAACACTTTTTTTTTCCATTATAACTAAACCCGAAAACCATATATTCGAACCCAAGCCCGAACAACAAACCCAACTTGATAGTTCAAACATATAATGTATCTAAAGACATATAACAATCAATTAACAACTCAATTAAGACTTAACAATCAATTAACAAGAATTAAATTAACAAAAACCCAATACCTTAATTGAACAAATCAATTAACAAAAACCTAAAAAAAACTAATCAATTAACATATCTAATTAACAGTTACTAAACCTGGAGAAGGCGTCGGAGCAGGCTGGATGGTGACAGGGTGGTCGGTGACGGGATGGTGTGCAGCGAGGTTGGTGGTCGGTGACAGGGTGGTGTGCAGCAGGGTTGATGGATGGCGACGTGGTGTGCAGCGGCGACTGTGGAGGAGTGGAGGCGGCGCGGTGGAGGAGTGGAGGCGGCGGTGGAAGAGTGGATACGGTAGCGGTGAAGTGGTGGAGGAGGAGAAGTTATTTGGGAGTCTCTGATGAATGAAGAAGAAAAACTATGGAGTAAAATGGGATAGAAGAGGTGAGAAGTAACAATACCAACACTTCTAGGAGAAGATGGCGCGCAGACGTTCTTTAATGAAACGTCTTCGGGAAAACAAACACACTGCAGAGCCCAACGTCTGCGCGCCCTCTTCTCAGTGCAGACAAAAGAGGTGGAGAAGTGCTTTTAAGGAAAAACAAACAGCACCCTAATCTGTAACCTGAGTTATAATGGAGTAATTTTAATTCAATAAAAAAAATATGCTAAGTTCTTTAATTTTTATTATTATCCACTGTCAGCGTTATTTCTATTTTTGTATTACTTTGTGTATGTTTGATTTGAAATATGTTGCTTTTGTTATTTTTTTTATAGTACATAGCAACATTACACATAATTTGTAAAGTTTAAATAGTTGGCACCTCTTTGTATTTATACAAAAGAAAATTATATTACGATGTTTCGGTTAAAATATTTGATTTCATAAACATATATAAAACATCTTGTAAATATAATTAAGCTCGGAACTATACAAATACATAAACATTTAAGCCTTTTTTAATGAGGCTTAACATGCTTTCGTTATATGTATATGTAATTTACTTTAATCTTAACTTTTTATCATGTCTTCCGGATCAATCCAGCCTTGTATGAGCTAGAAGATAAAAATTATTATATATAATCCTTAAAAATTTCCTGCCCCCCCCATAAAAAAAAATTCTGGGTCCGCCGCTGAATATGGGACCACCCCTTGCGTTGATCAGCTACCTCGTCCAGCCATCCAATCTTGAGTCCCGGACTTCCACCCCACATCAATGGTGTGCGTGGCCCACTGGCCTTTGGTCTGTCACATGCCAACTAGATTTCAACGAGGTGAATAACCCTCATTGTGGGTGCTCTTAAGATCAAAGATAAGGGAAATGAGTATAGCATTATTACAAGTTAGAAGGTGTGAAGTACACACTAGTAGTACAAAACTATGCTCATCTCTAGCACTTCTAACTCGGTGGCTCAAGGGGACGAACCCCCTTAGTGACCAAGGGATTTGAAGGGGGCAATGTCTCTAGCGGGGTTCAAGCTAGGTTTAGGATTTTTTTTTTCAATTTTATACACCTGAGGTTGCTTTAGATTTGCATAGTAAGTGAAAGTTACATGAAGGATTTGCATAGTTAGTGAAAAGTTACATGAAGTGGTTGGTACGTAGGAGTTGACGATTAACTAAGCTCAGTGTTGATCATTAGTAGCAACTATGCTTCAGTGGCAACCTGAGAGAGTGGTAACTTGGTATTTTGATATAGTTTCCAGTTTCCACAAAGGCTTCCCACTTACATAGCTTCCAAACTGTTAATAGCTGTATATACAAGAACGATCTTTGTCTAATTTCTGATACGTTTTTCAGAACATAACTTTCATGCTCGTTCTTGGTTTGTTTTGAGCTACGTTAATTTGAAAGGTATTAATCCACGATTCAAAAGACTTATCTAGATAATCCAAATCTACAACACATATAAACTGTTATTGTTGTGTAAGGATAAAAAAAGTGTATAATGGTCAAATACACAAATATAGATGCTCAATTACCTAAAGGGCTTTCTTTCTGAGATAAATGATTGTACTTTAAAGTTACTTTAGTTGCATGTTGTTTTTCCTTTAGTGATAATAACATTCACTGGTTCTTTCTTTAGTTCTACCAAACAGGAGATACTAAATATATAGACACAAGTATGATAACTATTAGTTTTAACTTTGTTTTGACATAAGCATCTACAACCACCGAGATAAAGCAGTTTTAAGCTTAAACAGGTAGTTAGTTATCTGTCTAATCAAACATCACATTATAAGCTAATCACTTTCCCCCATTCACCTTTTACTATGCCACTCTTTAGATGTAGATTACCGCAACTCGTGTTTGTCGTTTCGTTTGGTTTTTAATAATTGTTTCTAGAAAGCATTCACTTTAAACATTTGCATCTAAGAAGAAGCATTGGTTTGTCAACTACTCATAACTGCTATGCATGAACCATGTATTTGATTTCTGCTATACATATACATTTATTATAATAAATGCAAATATATAAGTGGCTTTCCTTCATTTTCAGTTTACCTTTAACTTTGAGTGTATTACTTTCACTTTTTAAAGAATGTCTATGCTGACAGATTGTACTATCATTTGGTATGCTTTACTAAGATGCTGAATACAACTTCTTACAGTCATGTACTAGGTCTGAATCTAGATCCAATATAGTAATATACTTGATTGAGTTGCATAATACTAATAACATCATCCCAAAATAGTCCCCTTTAGACTTTCAAGAGTCAAAAGAAACATGTTTAAATTCAAAACTAGCAACAACCATTTTGGTTTTATACAAACTATAACAAGATATATATTGTAACACTATAAGTTGATCAAAAAGCTAATAATACATATATACATGCTATAATTGATATATGGCTCAACACCAAATTTTTATGTATTGATCACTGTATATTTATCTACTACATGAGATGATATATGGATAGAAATATAAGAATATACCGACGTAAATATATCTCATAATACCGGTACTAAAGTGATCATCACTACTTAAGACTTCACATCAAGATAGCATAACGCATGCTGTCACTAACCATAAGATGATTCACCTCTGATACGCGTGTGTGATCACCCGATACCCATACGCCATCAGTGGCACCATTTATATGTGGATGAGAAGATATGCATGAGACAAGTGAGAGTGGAGCTTTAACTATACTATGTATAAGAGAAAAACCGTTCCGCCCTTGCCTTGTATGGTGAGCTATAATTGGAAACTCAGTTCCATTTCCTTCTCCTAGCATGTTTTCATCGGCTACTTTATGACTTTTCCTCATGTTTTCGATGTTCTGCCTCACGACCGCCAGTATCCGCCTCATCTCCGCCAGTGTAAGGAGTGTTTTTCTTTTTCTTTGAGGTTAAAGAAATTACACACTGCCTCTTTTGGTTATGTAGGAATGATTGTAAGAGAAAAGGCTTAAAAAGGAGTCCTTTCTATAATGGCATGTTGATACTAGTGGTGGAGTTAGTGGTAGTACTTATCACAAAAATGTTTATGGAAGTGCTTTTTTTATGGACTCACTTTGGTTTTTTTTTTATTTTTATTTATGGTATTTTGTGGGGTCACTTATAAGCTTGGTTAACTAAAACTTTACAACAATATTATCAAAAAAAAAAAAAAAACTAAAAATTCTTGGTTTAAGCAGAAAGAAGTTGAAACATAAACAAGATCTTGATTCGGTATGAAGTACACTTGAATCTTATCATACCGTCTTGTTTTCTGACTTATCTAAACAGTTTGGCGTTCGATTTTTTTGTTTAATAAACTCAAAAATTCCATAATATTTTATGTTATTATAAAAACTTATGCTTTATTGATCAACAAATTAGATCAGAGGAATATCTACATAAAGAATCAATACTTTTGATAGAATTGTGGCAGACCCATGTTGCTAGTACCACAGGAATTGCAGCACTTTGTTCATATTTTGATTCTTGCTTGCATTAAAGGTATGCACTTTAAAAGGAATTCAAAAATTCCTTACATATTTTTTCTTTTTCCCAGATCTCAGTGACTTTTATGGGCACCTTATCTTGCTACTGATCATATTGTCTTGTGAAAGCATATCAGTCAGTCTTGGTTCATGTGGCCTTAAATTTATTTTACTTAAATCATTTGTTAGTTTATGTGTGCATGTAGTACTTACCAAATCATGATAATTATTTATTTGGTCATCTTTCCTGTTCTAGTAAGTGATATTGGTATCACTAATAGTCCAATTGTATTCAAGACAAAAGTGAAAGAAAACAAAATTAAGAGAAATCTGAACCATTCAGAACTAATTGGCATATATAATTTGTATGCTTTAGGCCAGCTCATCAAAACTCATCTTTATCCTGTTAGAAAGCTTAATTCCTTTCTAGAATTCCATTTATTTATTTGCAACATTATGCTGCCTTTGAAACTATGTATGCAAAGTCCGCTATGCCCTATGGCGAATCCACGAATGGTTTTTAATTACTAGTGTAGTAGTGTCACACTTAAAATGTTCATATATGATACATAACATAATAAAAGAACGAATATTTTAAAGAATTTGGTGAATTTTTGTGACCGCGGCTTGATGATTCATTGATTTTGGTCTGCAAAATCATGATGGTTTGTGATTACTAAAAAGGTAGTCAACCACTTATTAACATGGAAAACCATTCATTTCGGGGCATGAATCTTGATTGCACTTACTGGGACAGCATCATTATCTTATCGCTTCGTTAATGAATAATATATTTTGTAAAGAAAAAGAGATTGGTGATTAGTGTCAACACCAGGAGAAGTCAAAAAGTCAAATGCAAGTGGTATAATGTTGTTCAAATGGGAGCCAAACAAGTACCAACTTGTGCCATCACCACTTTGGTGGGATGGTAAAGGCTTTGGTCTTTGGGTGAGAGGTCCAGGGTTCAATTCCTGGCATTGGCGGTATAATGTAAATAGTAGGAGGAAAGCTTGAACATTCAAAAAAAAAAAAAAAAAGTACCAACTTGTACTAAATACTATTTATGATTGTAATATACTTAAACCTTAAGTTTAAATAATTGCTTCCTCCACTAATATTCTTCTAGTGACTCCTCATTACCATGACTAGATGCCATTATCAGTCTCTTTTTATTGCTATTGGTAGATATTTGATATGGTACCGTATGTGCCAAGTAATAATATCTTGTAATCAATGATTCTACTATACTTAAACCTTAGCTAAATTGTCTGTACAATAGAATCATATTCATAACAACTTGTGGTCTTCATATCATCATATGATATTCAATGATTGATATTCGACGAAAGTGATCATAAATAATGATTCATGAGGGTACGTAACTTGGATGTTTATTTCTTGAGCTATCAAGAAAAGAAAGCGCAAGGAACTACAAGGACTGTTTTCACTCATTTTAATACTACAAGGACTAAAGTTTCCCGCAAACTTTTCCAAGATCTGTGGCGTCGCCATCCTAACAACTTGACGTTTTCGATTTAAAGAGAAAAAAAAATGCACTGATAGGATGGACAATGACGGATCGAACCAAAGTTGTAAGGAACGCAGTTAGGTTCAATAAAGTTTGGTGGATTAAAAGAGAAAAAGAAAAGTAAAGTGATCAAGTTATGAGATTAATGAAATTACATTGGTCAAGGTGGTCCAAACTTCTTTCCATACACAATATATAAGGAAGGTTCATTGAGCTTTTTTCATAATCAGAGGCGGATTCAGAAATTTTTGTTATGGTGGGCACAAAATGAATTAGATTTTTTTTAAAATTATGTGACCGACCAATCATTGTGGAGGCGAAAAGCGTAATGAACTTCAGAGGCACATGAGAGGGTAATATTGTTCTTTTTACACACCACTTTTAAGTTTTAAAATACATATTACACACACGCCACACGCCACACACACACACCCATACACACACACACACATATATATAAGACAATTAATTCAAACAAGGTCGCATTCTTCATCTTCTCTTCAAAATTCAGGGGCACTTCACGCTTCACTTGCCAAAAAAAATATATCATTATCTATTATTTATGTTTGCTCTCTAATTTTTTATATAACTGGTGATCATCAATGGTAACTAGAATATTAGAATGAGAGGCTCAACATAGTACTTTTTACATTTTTTTTATACATCAATTGCCTTCTTTAGCAATCAATGTATCAACCTATAATTGTAATTTCTGGAATCTCTTATTTTGAAATGATTGTAATACATACTTCAACAAAACTTTTTACGTGAACACTAAACGACATGTTTTCTTAGTTGTAATTTTTAAAATGATAAAAGAAAAAACTTAAGTAACATTTTTTGTTCCAACTTAAACTAATATATTTAAAACTTAAACTAATAGTAATAAATTAATAAAAATTAACAGATAAATATTAAGAATGCCAACTTATAACTAATTTGATAAAAGTATAAAATAAACTAAAACCTTAGAAGAAGTGCAAAAGTAATAATACTAGATATTAAAGTCATCGGAAATATCAATTGAAAGTAATAACATTAAATATAATAATAGATAAACTCAGCTAATTTTCTTTCCCCATCTTCCTTCTTATATGCTATAGTCACTACCGGAAAAAATCTCCGGCGAGCGTATTTTTTCTTCTCTCTACACTTTAAATACTCTCTTTTCAGCCGTTTACGTCCGACGATGGGCACTGATAGATTGTTGACGGTGGGCACCGGCCGATTGTTGGCTCATCATATACTAGTACGTAAATGCAAACACGACACCATGACCGGCGGACGGTGGGCATCGGCCCACCGTCACTACACATTGAATCCGCCTCTGTTCATAATATCACACAATTTGAACAAATTTCCACAAGCAATGTTATATTTTGCATATAAACACTAAAGATTATGTGACTACTGTTTTACGTATGGTTTCCGTGTGATCAGTGTACGTGTTCATAACACAATTACGAAGGTTGAAGAGATACATTATTGAGACTGATAATTTGTTACAATTTAGCACTAGTATATATAAACAAATATAAACCGTATTTCTAATGGCTTAGCCCTAATAACGATTAACTCTAGTATATTCGAAGAAAAATGAACCCAAACAAACAAGTGGTTATGAAATGATTTATATTATTAATGATCGTTGTCATTTGACGATCTTAGTATGCATGGGGTCAGGATTAATTAATATGACACGCAAACACTAAAGATAGACATGACTAGAACGCGCATTGCGTTTATTTTGCATGTTAATGTACGTTTCGTAAGACAATGAACACGAACATACATGTTTTGATGAAAAAAGATTTATAATATTAGGTAGTTGCCACTTTACTATTTTAGTATGCAACCTAAGTTAGGTAGACAACTAGACAGTAAAGTGTAGCTATAATTGAGAAAACATTGTGTTTTGACATGAAAAGCTAATCAATGTAACTTTTTTCTTGAAGATAAGAGTTTTGGGGCCACTTGATGACTTTGATATTTTGTTCATACATCGACACTGGTCATTCCAAGATCATAAAGAGCTGAAGATGATGACTGGCCTCAATGATCCGACTATGAAACTCGCTCTTGGTTTCCTTCATTGTTATTGTCTTTGCTTCGTTGATCAATCTTTACTTTTACATGTTCAACCTCAATCATCTTAGTCTTCATAAAACAACATAATTTTTAAAAGATTATATATATGGTAGTAAATGTATGAGATGCGACGGATAGAGAAAACCCGTAAATTGATGTAGAATAAGACAATAAGTAACTAGAAAATAAACGATAAAAGAAGAGTCATCTATCTATTTTTATCGCTAGAAACAATACAACCAAAGGAATTAAACTTGGATAAAAAAATTATTGAAGTCGGAAGAAGCTGACTTTTATTGAACTTCAAAGTTCAAACGCTTGAATTACCAACTCAAATTAAGAAACCTTATATATACACACTGATGCTGAATGTAATCAAGGTGTAGACAAGGAAGACTTACCATGGACTATACCGAATCCAAATTTTGCATTTCAACACAAGCAAGAGAAGATGCGAGACTTATTTTAGCAAGTGACGGTTTGTGGGATGTGTTGACAAATAAAGAAGTTAGAAGTACAAGTGTTGCACTTTTGACAATTTATTTGTTAAGACGTCCCACGAACCCTTCACATGCTCTTTCACTAGGGGTTTGTTGCACAAACTGGGGCAATTCAAGACCGTCATCATGTAGATCTTTTGTGTTTCTGCAATATTGTATTGAATCAAATCTATGGAGAGACCGACCATTTATATCGGTCATGTCTATTGTTTTCCAACCCAAGTTGTCACATGCATCAATTAATTTAAGTATACTTTAAATGCTTTCACTATTCTCTCTTCTTCTACAAAAACAAAATCAAAGCAAGATAGCCAAAGAATTATGAAAAATAAATTGCATCATCAAAAAGAAAACAATCAAGATAATCATTCTGTAATTCTCAAATTAAATTCAAGAAGTTACAAAAGATAATGATATCATCCAAATTTCAATAAACAATATACAAAACACATAAAAAAGTGAACTATTTATTAGAGCTAAATAGATTATTTAACTATGTGGTTCAAAAAGATATAGAATGGGGGTTAGTAATACGTATAATAGATTACCATGTCAAAGTGTTCTTAATGTTGTGCGCTCGGTAGCGAGAGGCCAATGTTAATGATGATTTGAGAATTGGTTTTTGATATTTATAGATAAAAATAAAAGTTGGGAATTAGTTGGAATGGTTTAATTTGATTTTCAAATCTCAAATTATTTGGTTAAGATTTTGAAAAGTGAAAAGCAATTTAAAAAAATTCCTGAAAAAAGGTTACCAACTTAGCATAATTCATATATATATATATATATATATATATAACCTTTTTGAAATTTGAAATATAAAATATATACTTCACTTACGAATGTCAAAGAATGTAAGGGAAGTGTTACTAATATGATATAAGGTTATTCATTTTTCAGCTTCGTCTCGAGTCACTTCTTCTCGGGTTAGTGGCAAATTTCTATCGATGATACGATCCTACGTGTGATTAAATAACAAATTACGTACCATATTAATGCTCTAGAGAAAACATATGACAACATAACCGATGCTCAACAACGTACCATGATGGAAAAACCGTGTTCGGTCCCCACGGACCGATGGTTGAACAGTTCATATTAATGCTCTAGAGAAACATATGACAACATAACCGATGCTCAACAACGTACCATGATGGAAAAACCGTGTTCGATCCACGGACCAATGGTTGAACACTTTTTGAACTGCCATTGCCATCATATGCGCACATTGAATCCATATGAAATATAATTACTTAGGCCGATCATCAATCATCTATGCATTTAATTATATATATTAACAAAATCTTGATGAATGCTAAATTAAGTGTTCTTACAGTATGACGAATTCTGAATGTATTGGGTGATTCATTGGTAGGAAGAACTACTTCTCACCCACCTTGTCGTCGTCGGAAGCATTAATCCGGTCACCGATCATAGCGTGTAGTTTGCAAAAGAATTGCCCGGGAAATTAAGATTGGACAGCTATAGGTATTCTTTTTTATATTATAAGTAACAAAGATATTGCATGGTTTATATATTAAAGTTAACCATTAAGATGCTCATTGAGCCATTAAGAGGTGTAAACAAACACACTCTACCTTTGATCGATTTAGAGATAACATCTTAACAGAATCATTAAGAGGCTACCATACAATGCCCAAATAAGCACATAAGTTATTTTACACATAAGTTATTTTATACTCATCAAACTAGACATTTCTCTACCAAAACACTATCATACATTCATACTCTATCTAGCAGTTGATAGCTAACTTTGATTGGATGAACATCAACTAACAGTAATTATGTTATTATTCGATTGTACTTGTATTACATTGTGTATTTCTATCAAAACCAATAACTAATCAATTGACCCAAACAATCTTGATTTACAACAGCGTGTCAAACACACGTTCGATTGTCGACAGCCTCCTTAATCTTGCTGATAAAATCACCAACCGCCATCGTTCCCAGCTCCCCGCCAAACCTAGATCTAACTGTCACACTCTGTGTCTCTACCTCCTTGGGCCCCACAACAGCCATTAACGGTATCTTCTGCTTCTCTGCATTTCTAATAAGCTTTGGCAGTCGCTCACCCGTGCACAACTCAACACGGATCCCATTAGCTTTCATCTTCTCAGTAACATCTTTGCAGTATTCAAGCTAAAAAGATAGCAATACCTTGTTATAATCTTAGATCTAAATGCTAATTTAGACATTTAACAAAAAGTCAAACTTGATTTGACTACCTGTGTGTCAGTGACTGGTAGAATTCGAGCTTGAATTGGAGAAAGCCACAAAGGAAAATCACCAGCGTAATGCTCGATAAGTACACCAAAGAACCGCTCTAGAGATCCAAGAACGGCTCGGTGAATCATAATGGGCCTCTTCTTTTCTGAGTTTGAATCAATATATGTGATGTCGAAACGTTGTGGTAAGTTAAAGTCAACCTACACAAACAATCTTGTTTCATTACCATAATAAACTAAAGTTCACAACTTTATTGCAGGGCAGGACAAGTTTTGTATCGGGTCAAAATGTGTAATTTTGTACGGGTCGAGTTGAGTTGGCCCGACACAGTTTTGATCAGATTTTCTAAAACTTGGGCTAAAATCTTGAACAATCTTGTGTGATTACCATAACAAAGTTCACAACTTTACTGTAAAGTAGGACAAGTTGGGTAACGCCGTAACAGGCAAAATGTATAACTTTGTACGAGTTGGGTTGGGTTGGGTTGGCTCGGCACAGTTTTAGTCTAATTTTCTGAAAACTTGGGTTTAAATCTTGAACAATCTTATTTGATTACCATGATAAAGTTCACATATTTATTTCAGGGTAGGGCAAGTTAGATAACGGGTCAAAATGTGTATTGTGTACGAAATTTGTGGGGTTGACCCAACAAATTTTTGGTCTAATTTTCAATAATTTGGGTTGGAATTTTAAAACAATCTTGTTTCATTACCAGTTCACAACTTTATTGCAGAGTAGAACGAGTTGGGTAACGATTCAAAACGTGTAAAACAATCTTGTTTCTTGTTTCATTACCATGATAACATTCACAACCTTATTCGAGGGTAGGACATGTTGGGTAACAGGTTAAAATTCGGGTTGGATTGACCCAAAACCGTTTTGGTCTAATTTTTTATAATTAAAACATTTTCAACCCGACTCATTTTGCCATGTTTCCTTTCTAGCAGATCTTTCAATTTATATGTTATAGATAAAACAAAAAACAGGTCAGCCGATAAGTACCTGTATGGTAGAGCATTGCCACTTCCTACCGAGGGCGTCCTCAATCTTGAGATCAATTTTCGGGCCATAAAAGGCACCACCGCCTTCATCAACTTCATAAGCCCATCCTTTGTCATTCAATGCATCTTTCAAAGCACCCGTTGCTTTGACCCATATATCATCATCACCAACCGCTTTCTCGGGTCTAGTCGAAAGATTGACTTCATACTTGTCAAAGCCAAATTGGAGCAACATTTGCTCAGTAAGATCCAAGACGCCTTTGATTTCATCTTTAATTTGATCCTCTAAGCAAAATATATGTGCATCATCCTATAAATCAACAATGTATAAATGTAAATCAATCAAAAGAGACAAAAATAAATGATATATATGTTTACCTGAGTGAAGCCTCTAACACGAAAAAGCCCGTGTAAGCTTCCAGATAATTCATATCTATAAACCGTGCCTAACTCTGCAACCCGAATTGGGAAATCACGATACGAGTGAGGTTTTCGTTTGTAAATTAAAATATGGTAGGGGCAGTTCATGGGGCGAAGCTGATAAAGTTCTTCTTCTATCTCCATCTGGTCATACATGTTCTCTTTGTAGAAATCCAAATGACCACTAATACTCCAAAGGTCCGCCTTTGCTACATGGGGAGTATATAAAAGATCATAACCCCGTTCTGTGTGAACTTTTTTCCATAAATCTTCGATTATGTGCCTCACGACAGCTCCTTTTGGATGCCAGAAAACTAAACCTCCACCAGCATCATCCTGTAGATATATAAAAATATAATCTTTTTGGAAGATAAAATATTATGGTTCACTTTTTAGGTTTTAGGGTGTAAGGTTGACTAAAATAGATCAAGATCATGGCCAGCACGCCTGTAAAAATATAATTTAAAATATTAAATATCATATGCTTCAGGGTTTTGGGTTTAAGGCTGGCTAAAATAGATCAAGAATTCAAGATCTTGGCCAAGATGCCTGTAAAAATATTATCTTTCTGAAATATACAATGTTATGGTTCAAGGCACAGGGTTGAAGGTTAAGGCTGACTAAAAGAGATCAATTTATTGGCCAAGACGCCTATAATTTTTTTTTTATAAAATATGGTGTTCAGGGTTTAGGGTTTAGGGTTTAAGGCTAACTACCTGTATGGAAAAGAGATCAAGGTCTTGACCAAGACGCCTGTGATCGCGACGCTTAGCTTCTTCTTTAAAGTGTAAATATGCTTTTAACTGTTCTTCACTCTCCCACGCGGTGCCATAAATTCTTTGAAGCATAGGTTTATTCACATCTCCTCTCCAATACGCACCCGCAACAGATTCAAGTTGTACAGCTCGCCTATTAATATTTCCGGTAGTTTCAACATGAGGGCCCGCACAAAGATCCCACCATTCATTACCTAAAACAATGATTATCTCACAATTAAAAGTCAACTACAACGGTTAAAGGTGCTGACTTTTGACTTATGAGTGTCAAATAATGTAAGAAGCGTGTTACCAATATGGTATATGGTTATAGGCTCTTCCTTGATACCATTCAAGATTTCCAATTTGTACGGTTCATTAATGGCAGTTATTCTTTTTTCAGCTTCGTCTCGAGTCACTTCTTCACGGATTAGTGGTAAATTTCTACCGATGATACGATCCTGCATATGATTAAATAATGAATTACGTACCCTGAAATAACAATTTATTAATACTTTCCAAATTTTAACAGTGAAAGAGTAGCATATGACAACATAATCGATGCTCAACAACATACCATCTCCTTTTTAATCTTCTTGAGGTCTTTATCGGTCAACGGCTCTATGTCAAAATCATAGTAAAACCCGTGTTCAATCCATGGACCAATCGTTACTTTAGCATCCGGGAACACTTTTTGAACCGCCATTGCCATCACATGAGCACACTGTATCCATACATATAATCACTTAGACCGATCAATCATCTATGCATTTATTTTAACAAACACATAAACAAAAGGCATAAATGAATACAAAAACTGATACATTCTCATTATAGTTTCCCTTGAGATGTATTTGACTTAATGTAAGTCAAACTATAAAAACATTTGCAGACTTTGGTACGAAATTGTCACGAATGAACTACATAAGTTATCGATTTCTAAATGTTCTTACAAGATTTAACAATTAACATACTGACAGAAATTACGGTCAAACATTAACAAAAGTACAAACCCCATGTCAAATTTTGTAACTTTGACTTCCAAAAGTCAAAATCCATCTTTATTAACCTAAACTAACACTAATAATAATAAAGTAATAATAAAGGAAGTGAGTTTACAGTATGACGAATCCTGAGGAGTGTATTGGACGATTCATTAGTGGGAAGCACTACTTTCTCAGCCTCCTTTATAGCCTCGTCGGAGAAACTCCGGTCATCGGCGGCGACGGCGGTAGCAGGGTCGGTGGCGACGGTGGCCGGCGAAAAGAAGCGGTGATGGGGTTTCTTGAAAAGATAAAAAGATTGAAACTTTGGGCGATTGGAGATGGGTTTGAATAGGAAAGATGAAGAAGAAGGTGAAGAATGGGTTGTTGAGAATCTGAGAGATGAGGTGAAGAGTGGGTGACAGGATGATGATGATGAAGCCATTTTGTGCAGGACAAACATGGCTGTTTGTTTCTAAACCGGTTCTTGATGTTTAGATTGATTGATTGATTGTAGTTCTTGGTTGAGGATTTGTGGACCAGGTTGTTCCTGGTATGAATGTTAACTAGAAAACATATTAACATTGAGGTTAGATTTGTGAGAAAATATACAACTTATTACGTTAAAAAGTTGCATTAAAATGTATAAAATATTTAAATCGAGAAACTTTTTTGTAACTTTATAGTTATGCAAAAGATAAGACGACATCCAAATAAGCATTGATAGTTGAATAGTTTCACTAGACAACCAAGTTCAAGTATTTAGGATCGTCCATTCAGGATAAAAGAGGCTTAGACAAAGTTGTAGTTTGCCTTGTTCAGAGGCTGGTGTAAGTGGGAAGTAACCATATAAATATCGTGTGATAGGGCTCAAAAGAGGCTTCTAGCAAAATAAAATGAGAAAAATTTTGAGGGTTGTACTTCAACACTACGACTTTGACCGACGATGTTATATAATACTAATTGTTGGGTCATTAAGAAGACGCACATGTGAACTTGAGTTGACAAAGATATGGATGCTAAGGTGGATGTGTGAGCACATGTGGGTGGACCGAAAAGAAATAAAGTTTTACGGAGAAATTAATGATGACTTGTATCTCTGATAAGATAAAGGTGGAAATTGAGATGAGTTGGGATATAAAGTGGAGACATATGATAATCTTGGTAAGAGTGAAAAACCTCACATTGGATAGGAAGTGAGGATGCAAATTTATCATAGATGAGTGGATTCGACATGATTTGCTAGACTTACACCCCCTCTATGAGAAAATGACATGAGATTGGAGTTCCTAAATTCACAAAATTAAAGTGAATATCACGTTTAAAGATGACGTTTATGTATAAAATAAATTTATTAATATTGTATTGTTATGAATAAGATATGATCATGTTTAAAGATGACGTTTAACGGCCAACTTTTACTATTCCTAAGCAAATTTCAAGTGGCACAAATATGTGTAGCTATCCTACTTCTCAAAAACATATTAAAAGTTTATACAAGTCAAGTTTTCACGAATCAATTCCAGCTGCGGAAAACACGAATCAATTCCAGCTTCAAAATCGAGACTACATGCTGCGTAAAGAACGAGATCCCGAACCAGGTGCGTATCGGCTCGATAGCACTCCCATCCCAACATGAAAGGGAGCTCATTTACACAGTTTGCATGTAAATCAATTCCAATTTGTAAAGAAAAGGCCAAGAGCCACTTCTAATGGAAATGATTCTCTTTAAGAACATCGAAGCTGATGATTTTACATTTAATACTTTTCTGAACACTAATATGCCGGTTGTCACCGCATAATTACGTGAAGTCATTGCATGGGAAGGCGGTCCTACCCGCACGAACCCAATAACGTGACAAACCTTCACGCAGGTCAGTTGAAGGGGAAAAAGTTCAGCACCCAAAAATGAAAGTGCCGGTCTATCCGCATGAATCATTAAGGAAACTGTAATAACCTATCAACAACCGCGCGTCGAACGGTTAAACTATCCAACACAGGTGACGGCATTCACATTACGTGAAATCGTTGCGTGGGAAGGCGGTCTTACCCGCACGAACCCAATAACGTGACAAACCTTCACGCAGGTCAGTTGAAGGGGAAAAAGTTCAGCACCCAAAAATGAAAGTGCCGGTCTATCCGCATGAATCATTAAGGAAACTGTAATAACCTATCAACAACCGCGCGTCGAACGGTTAAACTATCCAACACTGGTGACGGCATTCACATTACGTGAAGTCGTTGCGTGGGAAGGCGGTCTTACCCGCACGAACCCAATAACGTGGCAAACCTTCACGCAGGTCAGTTGAAGGAGGAGTTCAATTATCCCATTAAATGAAAGTGCCGGTCTATCCGCATGAATCATGAAAGGAAAATGAACACTAACCTATCGACAACCGCGCGTCGAACGGTTCAAAACAAAATTCTTAAAAAGGATAAGAAAAACCTAAACGCAGGTCAGATAAGGGTAAAGTTTTGCCATCCTACTAAGTGCAAGTGACGGTTCTACCCGCACAATCACGAAAGAGGAAGCAAAACTTCACACCTATTATCAACCACGTTCAAAGGTTAACTTATCCTCAAAAGGTAAGAAAAACCTACACGCAGGTCAGATAAGGGTAAAGTTTTGCCATCCTACTAAGTGCAAGTGACGGTTCTACCCGCACAATCACGAAAGAGGAAGCAAAACTTCACACCTATTATCAACCACGTTCAAAGGTTAACTTATCCTCAAAAGGTAAGAAAAACCTACACGCAGGTCAGATAAGGGTAAAGTTTTGCCATCCTACTAAGTGCAAGTGACGGTTCTACCCGCACAATCACGAAAGAGGAAGCAAAACTTCACACCTATTATCAACCACGTTCAAAGGTTAACTTATCCTCAAAAGGTAAGAAAAACCTACACGCAGGTCAGATAAGGGTAAAGTTTTGCCATCCTACTAAGTGCAAGTTACGGTTCTACCCGCACAATCACGAAAGAGGAAGCAAAACTTCACACCTATTATCAACCACGTTCAAAGGTTAACTTATCCTCAAAAGGTAAGGAAAACCTACACGCAGGTCAGATAAAAGTTAAAGTTTAGCCATCCTACCAAGTGCAAGTGACGGTTCTACCCGCACAATCACGAAGGAGGAAGCGAAACTTTAACCCACTATCAACCACGTTCAAAGGTTCTTATTCTAAACACTTGGAAAATTGCTAATTTAAACTAAGTATGCAAGTCATAAGTTTATAAAGCAAGGAACCCAAAGAAGGAAATAACAATCTTATACGCAAAAAGATTAATATTTCAAGAATATATTACAAGAATGGCCGGGTAACTACCCGCCTAAAAAAAAAAAAAAAAAAAAAAAAAAAAAAAAAAAAAACTATACAAGTCTATCTTAGCAATGGGAAGGGATCTTCAGGATCAAGCTTCAGGGCCGCTTCCACTTGGACCCGCTCCGTCAGAAGAACGGGGTGGTTCGAGGAACGCTTTGAGGACAGCTAACCCATCATCAGCAGCAGCTACTTCGTCCACCTTCTCCACCACTGGATGCGGGAAGGCGGCGTATTGGTTCAATGCTTGGTCATAAATTGCTTCGGTATCCACATTGAACAAAGGGAAGTTGGAAGGCGGGACGCCTTTCTCAACAAACCCTAGACCAAGCAAGAAGCCGGCCTTTTCCCCATCCTCATGAGAAGCGTTGAGGGCTGCGGTCATAGCATCATCGTAAGAGGTCTCTGAAAAGACCCGACGCACAACCTACAAAGAAAACACAAGTATTAGAACCTTTTCCTACAAAAGAAAAGCGTGAAGATAAAACTAAACATACCTGAGGCAACGCTTCTCGAAGAAGCCATTGGAGGGCAGCTTGAGCTTCGTTATGGGCGCGTTCGGCTTCGCTCTTGTTAAGGTTGGCAAGTAAAACTTCCTTTGCGGCAGCCTCTTCGACGCCCTTAAGCTTCCGCTGGGTCTGGTCAAGCACCCCCCTCTGGTCCAGGATTTCCTGGAGTTTCTTGGCATCTTCCATTGCCAAGGCATCATGAGCGCGTTGGAGAGCCTCTAATTTGGCCTTGAGCTCCTCATTCTCCACACGCAAAGGCTCAGCAACGGCTTCAGCCTTGGCAGCCCTCTCGGTTGCGTTTCGCGCAGTCTCCCTGGCCAGCCGAAGCTGTTCATTCACAGCCTGGGCAGCCTTGGAGCGGGCCTCGAGTCGCGCTTGAACTTCAACCTCGAGGGCCTTGAAGGCCTTCTCCTTGTCGGCGGCAGCTGCCGCCAGCTGTTGGTTCTCCTCCCGAAGAGCACGCGCCTCAGATATGTCCTTGGCGTGAGCTGCTTTCAACTTGTCGTTTTCACGACAAAGCAGCTCGACGCGCGGCTGCATCCGGGCCTGGAGAACCCGAAGCTCATTAGTTAGCCTACCCTCCTGGTAGCTAACCATGGCTTCCCCCAACGCACCCGGAGGAGCAGCGTGGCGAGCCCAGTCCACGCACTCCACAGGTGTGCGAAGGGTTGTTCCTCGGCGTATGTTCCATCGAGGAACATACACTTCATTGGAATCCGACACTGCAAAAGAAACAAAAGCAATAAGGAAAAGATGATACAAAACATAAGGGAAAAAGAAAGGAACCCTACGCACCTGTAGGGTCAATGACAGGCCGATAGCCGCCAAACCCATCACCTGAACCTAAAGGAAATCCATCCAACAGGTCAGGCAGACGGGAAGGTGGCAAAGATCGGCGTGAAGCCCTGCGCGTACCTGATGGTCCGGCCATCGGTGCCGGTTGCGCGGGCATGGTGGCAGCCGCCGTGGTCGCCGTTGTGGTCGCCGCCGTGGTCGCCGCCTTGTAAGCAGCAGCAGTAACCGCCGGCTCTGTGAAGGATGCTGTAAAAATCGCACTCACAGCCGGCGGTGACGTCATCACTGCCGGAACAGTTGGCTCAAAGGAATGAGCAACTGGACCAGCGGATGCAGGCGCAGGCGCCTGGGTCGACGCCTCAGGAAGGCTGACCGAGCCTACCGTCATTGGCGGGGAGATACTCCCCTGCGGTTCACCCCGGAATGCGTCAACACCCACGCCTGCACAAAGAAGAAAGTGTTAGATAAATTTATAGTGATAAATCTGCAAAGACATTATGATTGTACTTACGGGTTTTCTTGACCCTGAACGTACGGACGGGCGGGGAGGAACCCGATGGAGCCGGCCTCTTGGTACCGGTCACCGTCGTCTTCGTTGGTTCTCCGGAGGTAACGGTCGTAGCCTCCGGAGCAGTGCTCTTCTCACCACCGGGCTTCCCCGCCACCTCTTCACTATCTGACTCCGAGTCAGAGAGAACCACTGGATCAGCTGTGGAGGCCTTCTCCTTCCCCTTCACGCCGGCAGCAGCCTTCTTCCGCACAAGGGGAGGACCATCTGCGGATTCCTCAGAAGAAGACAGGATGTAAGGATTTCCAGCAACGGGTACAGCATTGAGGGGTTCAGGATAGAATATCTCCTTACCTGGCCGCCGGTGGCTCAGGATCTCTTGGCCCGGCGGATAGACCTCCACAAACCTATCCACCGTTTGCTCCAGGATGGGCAACTCATTGTCGTCCAGAGCACGAGTGCCCACCCGCACGGGACTGTCAGCTTCCCGCGGGAACAGGAGCGACTCCAAATTATTCCCCTCTGAAAGAAAAAGAAACAGTTAGAAAATTAACTAATATCAGCAAGAAAGACAAGACATACCATAAGGAATAGAGTTCAAACCGTATTCAAGAAGGATGGGAAACCGGGACGCATCCTTCCATACCCGGCTCATCCCCAGCAGCACCATCCCGGACTCCGCAAACCGGTAAACCGGAGATTGGACCCGGGATATCTTCGCGAACCATTCCGCCTCCTGGTAACTGGAAGCATGAAGGCTCGGAAGCGCTTGACCCTTCTTGAACTTCATAGCAATGGGGATGGCGCGGGCAGAGATGTAGAAGAACTCCCGCTTCCACGATCGGAGACTGCGCTCGGTCACGCAGATCTTCAAACCCTTAATACGGGTTGTCAGGGTGTACCACCCCTGGACGCACCTCCAAGTATAGAAGGTCATCAGGCGGTCCACGTAGGGCTCAATACCCAGAATCCGGCACACCCACTCGAAGTGCCGGACCTTGGCAATCGCCATCGGATGCACCTCGGTCAGGTGCACACCGTGCCTCTCCAGGACACGGTACATAAACTTTGTCAATGGAAACCTAAGGTTCCCATAAACAAAGAATGCAGCATATACCCCGATCTTGCCACTGGGGGCATCGTACACAGTCTGGTGGGATTCAGGAAACTCAGGCTCGAGAGACTCGAGCATGAACTTCCTGACTATGTACTGGTACTGATCGACAGGTAGAGCACACTGGCACTCGCCAGCAGTACTCCTATCGTCGGCTACAGCTTCAGCATCATGAGAAGACATTTTTGTAGAAAGAAGTGATTTCGGGAAAATGCTTGCCTGAAAAAGGGGAGTATTTGCCGGAAATCACTAAGAAGAAGAAGAAGAGAGGTGAAAGTGTGGATTACAAAGAGGCCTCTCCCCCTTTATATACTAATCGCAATTAATGCGGTGAATTTAATGCGGAGGAGAGAGAAATCGAAGGTGCAATGAAACTATGACACGTGGCAAAAAGTAGGCTGGCAACAGCTGTTGACAGGACGTGTGCCAGTAATTTCGCAGCCACGCGCCCGAAAAATCGTGCCCACGCGCTAGGAAAAGCGTCTGGAATGACCATGTTCTGTCACGTCACCATAACTTCCTGCACGTCCTGACACAGTCAGAAGAAACCGTCGCACGACGTTTCAGAGGTTTGGACTGTTCTTATCTTTCCACCAACTCTTCGAATTTCAAAATTCAAAAATTTGAAAATATTAAAAAGCGGGAAAATACCCCTTACCTTGGTAAACAAGTAACCGTAAGACGGATGCGGGTACAGTGTTAAGGCGAAACCCTTCACATACCTAGCACCCGCAGGGAATTGAAGCCAAGAACCTTGGCAAACAAGTAACCGTAAGACGGATGCGGGTACAGTGTTAAGGCGAAACCCTTCACATACCTAGCACCCGCAGGGAATTGAAGCCAAGAACCTTGGTAAACAAGTAACCGTAAGACGGATGCGGGTACAGTGTTAAGGCGAAACCCTTCACATACCTAGCACCCGCAGGGAATTGAAGCCAAGAACCTTGGCAAACAAGTAACCGTAAGACGGATGCGGGTACAGTGTTAAGGCGAAACCCTTCACATACCTAGCACCCGCAGGGAATTGAAGCCAAGAACCTTGGCAAACAAGTAACCGTAAGACGGATGCGGGTACAGTGTTAAGGTAAAACCCTTCACATACCTAGCACCCGCAGGGAATTGAAGCCAAGAAAATCTTGGCGAACAAGTAACCGTAAGACAGCCGCGGGTACAGTGTTAAGGGAAAACCCTTCACATACCTAGCACCCGCAGGGAATTGAAGCCAAGTATTCCTCGGCAACCAAGTAACTATAAGACGGGTGCGGGTACAGTGTAAAGGCAAAATCCTTCACATACCTAGCACCCGCAGGGAATTGACGCCAGGAATACCTTGGAAGTAAAGTAACCGTAAGACGAGCGCAGGTACAGTGTCAAGGCAAAACCCTTCACATACCTAGCGCTCCGCTGGGAATTGAAACCAAGAAGGATCTTCTGGGCAATGCTTGCGGAAACGGAAATAACATCCCCGCATAGCGGGAACGTCGAGAACTACGTTGTTTGAAGCTCCAGGATGGAATTGGTGGTCTTAACATAATTGATCACTATGTTCAAAACTACCAAAACCTCATGGAAAATCCATACAACTGGGACTCAATGCTCCTGACTTGCGAGGAGGTTACAGACCTACCCGCATCATACCCAAAGACCAGGCAGAAAACTCGGGCATTTCTGCAAGTGACAAGGACTTCCGCGGAAAGAATCCCCATGGAAAACCTTATAAAACCCTTTTCAAAACCCTTTGCTCAAGTCCAAAAGTTCACCTCACTTTATTAAACACGCATGAGAAGAACATTGGACTGGGGGGACTTGAAGAGGTAGGTCCCAGCAGAGCCCAGTTGGTCCCGCAAGACTCACCTTAAACAGGGACGTCTGCGCAGAGACCAACTGGATCCGCAGGACCAACCATGCTCAGAGACGTGACGTCCTTACGCGCAGTACGCAAGCTGTTCCCGCAGGAAATGCCTCCCATGGTGAAGGACTCCGCCTGTTCCCGCAGCCTCGGATACAAGCCATGAGGGAAGGCCACCCGCGCAGCATGGCTACACGCACTAGGTACTTAGCTCTCGATCATTCAGTGTCACCTGAAGGAATGAGCAAAGCCGGGAGCAATCCCGCACAGAGGCGGGAGGGGGAATACTCCCGCCCAAATAAGCCAGTCTGTATACTGAAGGACCTTTTACTGTACCTGACGAGGTATGGGCGAAAGATCTGATCAGGCATACGACAGCTCACTGATACAGTATGGCGAGCAGCATGCTCCTGTACTGTATCACTATTAAGCCGCTGCCTACTCACCAACTACTGTCATACCACGTGCGTAGCCGGCAGTTGGTGGAAAGGGAATAGTATACAGCAGGCCTGGTCACTGTCAGCCGCTGCCTACCCACCAACTACCAGCAGGGCACGTGCGTAGGCTACTGTTGATGAACAGGAACACTGTTGCAGCCGGCCATACCTCCTTGGAAACCTACCTTCGGCTATAAATACCCCAAATGGTATGATCATCTGAACACAACATATCTTACTACATTATCATCATATTATACCTGATATCTGCTCTAGCAATCTCTTAATATCCTTTTATATTTAAAGAGCAATCTAGTCTGATTCTCACGCCGGAGGGTGGTCACAAGGAGGAACCCCCCCCCCCCATTCTCAGTGACGAGCTCACGGTGTCTGTTTTGCAGGTTATCAGAAGAACCATCTTCCAAGGGTCTAACCCCTCGTGGGAAACAGCTATCCAACCCCCAGGTTACCAGTAATCTGTCCGGGGTCCGGTTAGTGTTTCTTCAAGGGTGTATATCAAATCATATTGTTGGTGAAAATGTTACGTATTAGAAGTTTTTTCGCTATTCTAATGTTATACTTTGTTGGTAGAAAATCAAATTATAGAGTAATGTTTGTTGTTGTGGGAGGGTGTATATGTTATTTTTTCAACTTTGTTTTATGAAACAACTTTGTTGAACTATTGGATAAGTTATGAGATTTGCAAATAAAAGAAACAAGTGATTACACTTGATGTATAGTAGTTCAAGTATATATTTTTGGCATATGTCTCCCGTTTTCCCGCCAAGAGTTCGTATTGGAATGAAGAGGGAATAGAATGACTGAATGAGAGAATGAAAGGAATGAACAAAGAAATGAAATGGATCATTATCATTCCTTTGTCATGTTTGGTTAACATATGGGAATGAAATGAATAATTACTTTATGTTGTTTGGTATCTAAAAAAAGTGTAGGAATGAAATAAAAATAATAAAATATTCCTATCCCTAATTATATTTTTTTACAAAAAAAAATGAAATAGTGACGGTGGTAGTGGTAGCTCCGGCGACGAAAATGGTGGTGGTGGCGGTTAGGCCGGGTGGTTTTGCTGGTGGGGGTGGCTGTGGTAGCATTGGTAGTGATGGCGATTGTATGGTGGCGGTGACGATGGTGGTAGTCAGGCAGCGACAATGGTTGTGGCGGTTATGGTCAGGTGACTGTAAGGCCCCGAACCCGGTAGCCTTATTTTAGCGTCGGATTTACTCATAAACACAGTTCTTACAAATCAGAGTTCATTAAAACTTTCGCGGAATATAAAAACTTTCATGAAACGTTACAGCAATCCAAAACTTGCCTTAATTAAACATTCTTGTCTTTCAAAATAAACGTCAATTACATTAAAACATCTTGAGTCTTCAGATGCCAGTCTCCTATTCGCCCACCATGTGCCCGCTCAAGCTAGCTGTCTCATTCTACTCACCTGCGTGCATACTAAAAGTCAGCTACGCTGAGTGAGTTCTAGTTAATCGGACGCCATACAATACATACACATACATACATATCCGAAGATACATATCCATACTTAACTAGTTACCCTTCTGTTCTACATACATACTTACTACCATACATACATACATATCTACAGTCACTAACCTCAGTCTACCGAGAGTACGTTCATAGTCCGCCGTCTATACCTGTACTCAAGGTCGTGAACACGTAAAAGGTCCGCAGTCCTTACCTATGTTCACCGTTTAGGGTACGTGCAAGGTCCGCAGTCCTTCCCTATACCATCCTACATCCACAACACGTACAAGGTCCACAGTCCTTCCCTATGTTGCAACCTAATTCATAGCACGTACGAGGTCCGCAGTCCTCCCCTATGCTACCACAACACAAATACAGCATGTATAAGGTCCACAGTCCTTTCCTATGCTGATGCCTATCTGAAGTACGTATAAGGTCCACAGTCCTTAACTACGTTCTCATCTATCATCTATAACACGTATAAGGCCCACCGTCCCTATCTACGTTTACATCTATCATCTACATTACGTATAAGGCCCGCAGTCCTTAACTACGCCATCACCAGCCGAGTCTATGTCCGACAGAAGCTAGAGGGATTTGCCATCCTAACTTACTATGTCGAACGTAGAACTCACATACCATTCGTGTACCTGTATACACATACTTCACATATACAATAATTACATTATAGCATAAGAACACTCTAGGCGTTCTTTACATCATTCATTTAACAACCATACCCCTTGTCGATACGTGCAATATCCGAAGATCGTTCACGCCCTGACAAGTATTCATTTGTAATATTCATACATCTTCGATATATAATATTCGTACCTTTATTTTTAACCTGGCAGTACGCGCAATATCCGAAGATCGTTCGCGTACCGACAAGCAATCATTCATATCCATCACATATATCACATATGGCATACACTTATCACTTAGGATAAATGTATTAACAAACACATCGAGTATGCACACAGCCCCGAAAACATAACAAGGAATGGGGCTAGAAACTCACCTGAATCCTGTTACGCCCTCCGTTAATAGTTATTCCCTTCTTGAGCTGTGCACGGCTAACTGTATAATATTTACACGTATCAATTAACTACTACTACTCATGTTGTATTTATATCTTTATATGACCCACAACGAACGGGGGTCCGGGGACAGCGCCCCTGGCAGCGGGGTCTAGGGGCGGCAGCCCCTAGCAGGGTCCAAGGGGCAGAGCCCCTGGCTGGGGTCGAGCTGCCAGGTCAGCTTGGAAAAATTTTATTTACATTTACTGTCTTAACACATTTTCCATTAGGTTTTTAATTTATTTTCTAATCGAACTTGACTTTAGGCGAAGTTAAACCTTAGGCGAACTTAGCTTTAGGCGAAGTTAAACCTTAGGCGAACTTAGCTTTAGGCGAAGTTAAATCTTAGGCGAACTTAGCTTTTGGCGAAGTTAAACCTTAGGCGAACTTAGCTTTAGGCGAAGTTAAACCTTAGGCGAACTTAGCTTTAGGCGAAGTTATCAGTTAGGCGAACTTGGCCGTAGGCGAAGTTATCAATTAGGCGAACTTGGCCGTAGGCGAAGTTATGCTTTGAAGGCGAAGTTAAGCTTTGAAGGCGAAGTTAAGCTTTTGCAGGCGAAGTTACCCAGTTCGCAGGCGAAGTTACCCAGTTCGCTACGGGTTTGGTTTTTATCACGCATTTTGACGATTTTAATACCCTTGTTATGGTTCGGCATCACCCCCTAACGTTCCCTAACCATTTCGTTCGTATATATATCCCGTATATACTATAAAGCTTGGATCTTTAAGCTTAAGGACATTCAATAAAACATAAACTTTAAAGGTCAAGAACATACCTTTTGTGCTCGTTTGGATCTCGTTTAACTTGTTTAATCACAACTAATCGTTTACTCTCTCTCGGATCTTGCTCGTTTCTCTCCCTCGGCCGCCGGCCGTATATGGCGGTGTGTGGTGTGTGTGTGTTTTGGAGTGTGTAGAGATTATGATGGAAATGAAATGAGGGTTTAGGGTTTTAGGTTGGTTTAGGGGATATTTATATCCCTTAAAGCCCATGGACCTAGAGCCCATTCTTACTTAACCCATCTCAATTAATCTAAATCCATGATCCGTTCTTTACTCGATATTAATTAATTAATAACGCGAAATCACTAAATGTAACTTTCTTTATTCAACATTATAAATTTTAGGATGCTACAGTGACGGTGGTAGTGCTAGTGGTAAGGTGGTGGTGATGGTGGCGAAGGTGCTAACAACGGTGACAGTCAAGTGGTGATGGTGGCGATGGTGGTGGTGGCGGTTGTTGTTAGGTGGTGATGGTGTTGAGAAAGTAGGGTGAGAGATGAATGAAATGAGAAAAAAAAAGGAGTGAGAATGAATGGTTTTGATGTAATGTGATTCCATGTGTAATGGATTATTTCATTCCATTGAGTAACCAAACACCACTTTCTTCATTCTCACTTAATAAATCATTCCATTCTTCTTGTCATTCCTGCATACCAAACGCAAGAGATTGCCATTACAACTCCTCAATGTCTCATAAGAAGGTAATGATCATCATTTTCCATCTCATTAATCTTCGCAATGCTTAGTACTTTTATTTTCTCAATAACGTTGTTAGTGTCTATATAAGTTGGTGTCTATATTCTTATAAATGTTACAAATGTCACCCATATTACAAGGTTTACAAAGACGCGCACCACACTTCTTTTGGATGTTTAAATCTTCCGTTGAATATAGAAATAAAGAGGTTAAAGATCACTTTTATTAATGTGTAATTCAGATTTCTTTTATTTATTTATTTTGTAAAAGACGAGTTAGTTGTTAAATTGTTATAAAAAGATATCTCTTAAAATAAATGCGAGACAAACCGATAGACTAAACAATCCGTCATACCGTCAGTGGTTGAACAATTAATGTGTGTGCGGTGCAGTTGTATCATCAACCTTGACTGAATCATAACTCATAAGTAAATAATCCGTTTCAAGTATAAAAATAACATAAAAAACCAAGTTTAATTAGTAAAACGCCATTCCTAACATAGAAACAATGATTATCTCCTCCTTATAAATTCTTAATTAGTTAAAGGAAAATTGGATTTTAATAATCCCTATTAAATGGTATTGGCCGATAATAATCGATATTCGTTTTATCGCCACTGTCGGTCCCAAATTCAAAAAAGTTGGCCCCCAATGGTCCCCCGTTAAAAATGACTTAACGGCATTATAGTTTTTCCTGAATTTCAAACCAATGTTTTAGGGCTCTGATCGCTAGGAGGATACGAGTCGATTGGTGTAAAACTTAGTTTGAAATAGTGCTTCAAAATGACGAAACAATGCTTCAATTCGGGTGTTTGAACTTACAATTAACCAAAATCGAGTCGTTTTGATCATTGTTTCGAGCTAAGTTTTACACCAATCAACTCGTATCCTCCTAACGATCAAAAGCCCTAAAACATTGGTTTGAAATTCAGAAAAAACTATAACGCCGTTAAGTCATTTTTAACGTATGACCATTTTGGGCCAACTTTTTTGAATTTGGGACCGTCAGTGACGATAAAACGAATAAAGATTATTATCGGCCAATACCATTTAATATGGATTATTAAAATCCAATTTTCGTTAGTTATTTAACAATTTCATAACAAAAGGTCACGTGGAAGTAGTTAGTTAGTTCGTTTGTTCGTTCCCGCTAAATCTGGGATATATTATTATTAGTATCTCATTCATTCATTCATTTATTCATCAAGAGCTCATTTCACTTGCTACTGAATCATTTAAACATCAAATTGATGCCTATCCAAACCCAAAATACACTCACAACTCCTCAATTATCAGATCACATCCGATAACAATCACCAATTCAATATATATAATAGCATTCACCATCCGTTCTTGCATCCAATTCCAAAACCCTAGTATTCATCCGCACCAATGAAGTTAGGGCTTTTCAAATCCAAGCCTCGCACTCCGGCGGAGCTCGTGGTTGATCTCCGTCGCCTCCTACCGTATGCCGACCCGAATCCTACTGTTCGTGAATCCAAACGCCGTCAGAAGGTGTAATTCTGTCCAGAACTGTTAAGTTGTGTAATTAGGGATTATGTCTAGAGTTATTATATTATTTTGGGGGGTGTACCGTTCGGTTCGGTTAGTAACCTCAACCGAATTAATGAGCTAATCTGCTCATTAAAAAGCTCGATCGAGCCAAGCTTAATCGAGCCCGAGCTAGAGCCTAAAAGTAAGCTCGTTTAAAAAACAAGCCCGAGCCTGAGCTTCAGTTATCAAGCTCGGGCTGGCTCGCGAGCCTGAACGAGCCTGTCATTTATATAATTTTTTAAAATATATATTTAATATTTATTAATTAATATATATGATGTTATGAAAAAATGAATAAAAATAACTAAATAATACATATTATTTTATACATAAAATTATAATAGAAAAAAATATATAAAAATAGTTATAATTATATAAATAATAATGATAAATAGTAAACGAGCCGAGTCCGAGTCGAGCTTGAGCTTCAAAATCTACTAATAAAGCTCGAAACGAGCCGAGCCCAATAAAGCTCGAAACGAGCCGAGCTCGGGCTCGGCTCGTTTGCACCCATTAAATATCATGAAATTTGGCTGGAACTTGCAAGAGTATATGGGAAAATGGAATAAACAAAAACAAAAATATAATTAGTTTTAATTACTTAAACTGGTTAACGGGTCAACCTGAACCCGACACGATGTTAGCCAACCCGAACACAACCTGTTTTTTAAACGGGTTGTTTTAAGCGGGCCGTGTTAGTCAACTCAGAACCTTTTTTTACTATTTCAGATGAGCCGAGTCCGAGTTGAGCTCGAGCTTACTGATAAGGCTCGAAATGAGCCGAGCTTCGTTTGCACCCGTTTAAAATCATGAAATTTGGTTGGAACTTGCAAGAGTATATTCGGAAAATGGAAAAAACAAAAATATAATTAATTTTAATCACTTAAACGGGTTAACGGGTCAACCTGAACCCGACAAGATGTTAGCCAACCCGAACACAACCTGTTTTTTAAATGGGCCGTGTTAGTCAACTCAGAACCTTTTTTTTCCATGTCAAGTTCGGTCATGTTTTTGGCCGTGTCAACAGCTGCTGCCCCTGTTTTCGGCTAATCAGTTCGGTTTATTCGGTTACTTTTTTCCGGTTTTTGGTTCGATTAAGTTAATTTGGGTTTATAACCAAAATCAAATTTGGGCTAATCAAATTTTGGCTAAAGCTTTTTACTTAGTAATACATAAAACGGAGATATAAATACATGAAATGGTGGTATAAATACATGAAATGGTGGCATAGAACATGAAATACATGAAGTGGATCTATAAAAGCTAGATATAGATAAAAATATGAATAGTTCGGTTTGGTTACTTTCGGTTAACCGAGTGTACAAAAAATAGCCGACAACCGCCTTTTGGTTAAGTTCGGTTCTTTTTCATTGGTTTTCATTTCGGTTAACGACTCGGCCATTGCTCACTCATATATTTTGTTATTAGCATAAATATGAAATTCAGTATACTCAGATCTGATCTATGGTTAATATTTATGGCTTCTTTTGAAATACACATTTGTGGTGCAGATTTGTGAAGTAAGGAAAGTGATTCTTGAAATGTGGACGGTTCTTTATGGAGACGAACAAGTAGAAACCGTAGAAGAGGCTTGTGTGAAGTTGACACAGGAGTTCTTCAAAGAAGACACGTGTCATATGCTAATTGAATCCTTTCCTCATTTGGACCCTGGGGTATGGGATGATTTAATTGTTATTTCAATATGTGTGTTGGTGTTCATAATGTTAAAATTTTGAGTCTGGTATGATGCAGACGTGTCAAGACATCACGCATGTGATTGCAAATATGCAGAGGCAGCTGGTGAATGGGCGGTATCCTGCCTCTAAATGTTTGGAGGGCAATACAGCCCTTCTGACTATGCTGCTACCTGGGTGAGCTATTTATTTGCTACAGTATGTATGTTTCTTGTTATCTGGTGTGAGTTAATCTAAATATGTTCAATTTTCAGATGTGATGAGCCGGAGCTTGCGATATCATATGGTGCAATTTTAAGAGAATGTATCCGCCATCAAGTAGCTGCAAAGTACGTATCGTTATTCAAAACCAGTATTTTTCTATGGTTTTCTTGCTATAATTTTGGTAGCTAATTTCTGAATTGTTTCACAGGTATTTTCTGGAGACAGATCACGTTAAACTGTTCTTTCGATACATGCAAGATCCAAATTTTGAGATTGCATCAGATGCAGCAACAACATTTAGAGTTAAGTATAAGTTTGAAATTTACATATTATGTTTGTAATAGTGTTGTGGACTGCATGGTGACTGTCTTTTCATCCTTGTTTCAGGAGCTATTGACCAGGCATAAGTCAACTGCTTGTGACTTTCTTTTCAAAAATTTTGACTGGGTGAGTGGTTGACCTACCAGAAACTCATACAGAAGTTTCATCTCAGACTTTAATATTGGCAACTCTTTTATGTAATCATTATACATATTGACTCTTGGTTTCATGATTTCTTAAATATATTTTTTGTGTAGTTCTTTCAAGAATACAACTTATTGCTACAATCTCCCAACTATATCAGCAGAAGGAATGCTGTCATGGTATAATTTACAAGTACCAATTTCTATATTCTGTCAGATATATTAGTGTTATTTTCTTTTGAATAGCTTTTATTAAATATAGTATTGTGATTATGACTGAGTCTGCAATTCTTTTCAGCTGTTGGGAGCATTGTTACTGGATCGTTCATACACCTCGGTGATGATTCGATATGTGTGCTCATTGGACAGCATGAGAATTCTCATGAATCTTCTTAGGGTATCTATTATTCGTTAATGCTTCATTTTTCATATTTTTTTTACAACGCATGCTGACAGTTGACCATTTTCATCCTCTAGGATTCAAACAAGACCATACAGCTAGAAGCTTTCCAGGTGTTCAAGGTAATAATGGATATTATTATTGTTTGATTGTACTTGAATTTATGTTTACTTTAATTGGTTCTGTTGGCCTTTGGAATAGCTATTTCCTGCTAACCAGAGAAAGCCTCGAGAGATTGTGAAAGTGTTGATTGCAAACAGAGACAAGCTGCTTCAGTTTTTTAGCGAATTCAATTTTGAAAAAGGTACAAAAAGGATTTTTATTTCAGTTTATGCTACTGTAACAAGATGCTTAAAATTATAATCCCTTTGCAGCTGGTGAACATTTTGAATCAGACAAAGCTGAAGTGGTGAAGGAAATTGCCACCCTTGAGCTAAAAGATCCACAATGCTCGACTTCAAAGCAATGCGAAGAAATCGCTTGTTAAGACTAACCTCCTGGTAACCTTTTATATTTGCTGGGACCAAGTAGAATTGATGCTTGCATATTTACGTTTTTCATGGTATGAAGGCATAGTTGTTAAAGACTACAATTCAGATTCTTGGCTGTTTTTTATGGTCTAAATTTGCACTTTCGTTTTAATTCATATCGTCAAATGTTGATACATGTATATACCACCAAAAGAATTACAACTCATGTCCAAAATACAAAATTACAAATCACGAAAACAAAGAACATAAGATTATCTAGCTGCTGATCTCACCTCTAAGCTGACTGGTTGTAGCCATTGCCTGCATATTCGCTTTTCTCTTCCTGTTTCCTCTTTAACACAATGAACCATGTGTAAGCTTCCAACATAACCGTATTAACCGCCAAAAAGATAAGTATGCCAATGTAGGCCTTCTTCCACTTCTTCCCAGGGTCCAAAATATCAAACCCTTTGAACACATTGATAATGCTTAAGAGGATCACGGTGTATCCTATACTGTGGTGGTAAATGTTCCAGTAAAATCTGTATTTGTTGTCGGGTTTCGGCCTCAGCAGCAGAGCAAATGCCTAATTCCAAACAGGATTTATAAGTTCAAATTGTGGTTTTTAATTTTGATTTTAAGATAGAACGAAACGAGATGTTGATTTGTGAGTATAATACCTGAATGGTTCCAAGGGTAAATAAGGCAATCCCAATGTCTCGGTGCGTGTTGTATTGGATACCGGTTGAGTCACTGCCTAGCTTGAGCCCGGTGGCCCACCCGGCTACACCGACTATATATGCAGAAGCTTGGCACGCAACATGGATGTAGAACCAGGCTGGGTTAGCCGCCTTGAACACCTTTAAATATCTTGCAGCCATGGCTCCCATTGGCATCATTACTCCCCAACTCATAGCATTCAACACTCCATGTGTCTGTCATTAATTAAATTATATTTTATTCATATCAAATTAATTGGAAGATTTTGACTTTTAAACTTCATTAAAGATTTTGAATCTTGAAATCTTGAAACAATATAACATGATAAACATCTTACATTTTTCCGGCGCCTCCGTGAACCGCCAACATTGCCACCATCAGCGATCTGACCTGAAGCAAAATCCACCGTCCCGACCGAATTTCTATTAGCAGAATCCATCTGATGGGCCGCAGGCGCTCCGCTGGTGACCGGGCCCACCTGCCACACTTGATTAAAACTCGTCCTGCCAGCAGGCAACACCAAAGTGGCATAGATCACCATATCACCATTGACCATCTCAGCCCTGATCCTAGGCACATCAAAACTCAACCCGGAGGGTTGCAGCCCGGTTGCATAACCCGTAACCGACGACGTGTAAGCTTGTACTGACCCATTTGAGCTGACCAAGCCCACAAGAGCTTGTGCTCCAACCATACCTGACCCACCAATATTAATTGCCCAAGCTACCCATTGGGAGTTTGAGACTCCGGTTTGCCGGTATGCCAAGTCAACGGTGGTGTTAGTGGGGTGGTAGTTCCAGTGAAGGTGTGAGTTTAGAAGAGGTAAGGTGACACATGCTGCATACACATTGTTGTTTGAGAATGTGTATGTGTTGCAATCTTGAGCATAAGAAATGGTACTCAAGATTGAAATTAAAATGCACAAGATTGGATGAAATGATCTTGATCTACCCATTTGATGGATCTTTATGAGTATTGTAGATCAATATAAAAAAAACAAATAAAATTGAAGTCTTTAAGAGATGGGAATAATATTGTTTTGTGTGTAAATGGTGTTGATGCAAGTGATCAAGTATTCAAATAGATTCATAGAACATATGTGTGTGTGTATATAAATAATTAAATATTGAAAGAGAGAGTAGAGAAAAGAGTTGAATTGACCTGTTCTTGATCTGAAGAAGAAAAACATAACAAAAGACGAAAGATTATTGTAAGTTGGAAGTTGAAACACAAGCATGTGTGTATAAAATACAAATGATTTAGTTATTAAATATGTAATAATTAAAATAATGAACATTAGCTTTTCTTAATGTTGAAAATAGATTAAATATTTAATAAAATAGCAAGTGGATCGTGGATTACGCGTGCTTGTCTAGGCCATCTTTCGTGACTGATTAATGCTACCACCCACCATCATGCATATGGGCTATGACCTAACTTGTCCAATATAAATAAACCCTTTTGTTCATTTTTCACGTTTTTGTTTTTTAATACAAAAGATGTAGTCTTCTATTTTAATTGAGTTTAGAAACCTATTAAAAATAATAGAGCAAACCATTATTTACATTTGGGTTAAGTTGAAACGAGAAGAGTAGGAAAATAAAAGGTGTGAAAAGTCATTATTAATTTTTATCTTAAATGTTATATGAAAAATTATGGACGTTTTATAATTAATGAGTAACTGATATATACCTTACATATGAGGTTAAAAAGTCAACAATTATGAATTATTCTCTTTTAACCTTCTTTTCTCATAAACTAATTGTAACCTTTTAAATCCAAAATCAATAGACTAGATTGTTTTTCTTTTAAACCTGACCCTCAAACAAACACTCACAAAATTTTGTTAACAAAAAAAGTCAAAATATAAATATAGTTGAACATAAGGTAATATGATGTAGATATAATACAATGAATATAATTATAATAATATTTTGTATATCATAATCTTATATGATGAAAGACGACATTTAAGAAAACATAGTAGGTAGGAACTAAGCGTTATATAAGGCAGATCATATCAAAATTTGTTCAAATGCTTTGTTCAAGCAAATCGCTTTGTCTAATGAGAAAACTATTATTTCTCTTCATCTTAATCATTAATCTTTTTTACGCAATTCATGGGAAGAACGTTAGCAACCATGACGACATTAACTACCTTACGTGAAAATTATTGTACACATTTAGTCTGACGTAAACAATCTTTGATTTCACTCACTCAAAAGATGACGATATTGGAACGCCGCAGAGGAATTCCAAATAAGGTTTTTGCGTAGACCCCTTGATAGGGATGACCACGGTACCGTACCAGTTCACCGAAATACCGATCCAGAAAATCGCAAATTCTTAGTACCGGGACGGTACCGGTACCGATGGTAAAAAATCGAAAAATACCAGTCCGTACCGATCCCGAAACTTAAAACTTTGGTACCGATTCGGTACCGCCGGTACCGAATCGGTACCAATTTTGCTCATCCCTATCTCTTGGGACGTTCATTCTTCAATTGTCATTTTAACTGGGAATCAAAGCAACTGGAGTTCTATGTTTTTAAACAACCACCAATTACTTCTTAAATTGATTTGGAGTTTAAATTATTTTATGCCGAAGTGTTAATAATGCAACATATAATTGATCATGAGTTAAAACAGGTTCTCTAAAAAAACTAACCATCTATAGTGATTTGCTCTTAGCTTATATTTATTACAAAATAAATATAAAGTGAAAATTTCCTTATTTGAAATTTGAAATTAATTATTTTATCTAAAGATATAGGATTAAAAACAAAAATTATGAGTTCCAATATTACTTCCATACAATATTACTTCCATATGTGGTTCCAGTTTTTATAACACGATTATCATATTGTATATTCACATGTAATTCTGTTTCATTGCATATGCCACTTTTCTAGTGAATATTTTAAGCAATATACTTTAATATCGGCTTTTGGGAATAACCTATGAGTTGACAACCTTAGATTTTGAAGTCATTTAAAATATTAGAAAAGTAATGTTTTCTTGTAACATATAATTTTATTTCTGACACAGGGCTGGCTTTGAGATAGTAAAAAAAAGTTTTGAGTCGAAGACGGAAATTTTTTTGGGCCTTAAGTAAACTGCGTATTTTGTTGGGTTTAAACAATTTAATTTTTACATGGGTTTACTTTGTTATAATTTGGGTTGTGTAAAAAACGTTTGTATAAAAATATGATTAAACATACCTAAAATGATAATAGAATGCATAACCTTTTGGTTGGAAGTAATACCTATTTGCCACTAGACCAAACTAGTTGTTATGTAATTTAGTTTAAACATTAAATATACATATTGTTATAATAAAAATACATATGATTTAAAAAAAAAAACGGGTATAGCGGGGTGTCGGGCCTTTGGCCGTCGACCACCCAGCCACACCCAAGGACCGCCCTTGTTCTGACAAATACAATGCTAATATTTTTCATCTCTCAAAAACATTGACAACAAACGGTTGTTAGTTTCTTGAACAAACTCATTTTATGATGCAAGTATTACTCGTTCACTAAAAAATTCTATCTTTTTGAAATCTCTAAGAATAAAAGGATATAAAAAGTCAGTTTATCATCCGAAACTCGCTCGTTTAAATTAACATCAACACTAAAACTACATAAATATTGAATTTATCTTTTAAGGGTTTGAAATAAAAAAAACTTGTAATTTAGCAAACAATCATATATATTTAGGGAATATTGGATTTTAATAATCCATATTAAATGGTATTGGCCAATAATAATCCCTATTCGTTTTATCACTACTGGCGGTCCCAAATTCAAAAAAGTTGGCCCCCAATGGTCCCCCGTTAAAAATGACTTAACGGCGTTATAGTTTTTTCAAAATTTCGAACCAATGTTTTAGGGTTTTTGATCGTAAGAATACATAAATAGTGAATTTATCTTTTAAGGGTTTAAAATAAAAAACTTGTAATTTAGTAAACAATCATATATATTTAGTAAGTTAAGTTTATTGAAAATTTTAATTTTAACTTAAACTTGCTATTCATCCAATAATATCATTTATTATAAAACATTAATATTAATTAACCAATATAGTATCTTTGACCTTAATTTTTAATTATTATTCAAAGTCAACGTGAAAATTGGTTATTTATAAAAACTTAATATTAATACTAATACAATATATTTATGTAAAACAACATAATATGTTTATTTTGGTATTAAATTTTTTAAAGCATGATAAGCATGAAACAGTTATTAAAAAGAGAAACGATAGATTAAAAAGGGAAAAAATGAAATACAAATCAATAATAAGAAAGAGAAATGTATTAATATAAGAGAGATGGGAGAAACGTGTATAAGGATCACTCTAGTATGATGACATTAGGCCTTTATCCTTTATTTATAATATTGCATAGATTAGTGACACCATGTAATATTAGGTAATATAATATAATGTGATATAATAATAGAAGTAAATGAATATTTACATAGTGTAGCATAATGTGATCTAAATGACAATAAATATCATACCATATTAGTGTATTGTAAGTAGTATCATGTAGAAACTAAAAGCTCTATATAAGTTAGACTAGATGTAGTTTTATTCAAATGCATAGTTTGAGCAAATTAATTTGTCTTACGGGAAAACTATTACTTTCCTTCATCATATTACTTGATCTTTTTTTGACACCTTATGCGAATGTTTTAAGCGGCTATGGCAACATGAACTGCATTACTTTTAAAGTTGTTCATATCTAGGCTGATGTAAACAATCTTTGATTTCGATGTTACTCAAAAGATGACGATCTAGGGGATGTGGTTAGGAATGCCGGAGAGGAATTCCAAATTAGGTTTTGTTTAGACTTTTTTGGACGTTCGCACTTCTGTTGTCATTTTTATTGGGAATCAAAGCACGCAGAGTTTTATGTTTATAAAGAGGCGACGGTGGGTTAAACTCAACCATATTGTGCTCGTTTAGAGCCCCACGTGGAGTGTTATTGGAGGGTACGACAAGATGGATTTTATATTCCTCAAATGTTCGAACCCCAACCCGATGATTGGGTCAAACACATTGACTGGAATTGATATTGTTAAGTTTTATACTTTTTTAATAATATCTTTGTATTTTGTTTATCGTGTCTTTATGTAACATCTCCAAAATTTTTATCTAAATTTGACAAGTTAATAAAGTTGAAGGATAAAAAATATCCCAAGATAAATAAAGGGAAAATTAAGATAAGAAAATAAAAATATTTCATAAAGAAAATCATCTCATGCTATGATATGGAAAAAAAGAAATTTTATTTCACATGGAAAGATGGAAGAAAGTGTAAGCATTTCACATTGGTGTAAATAAAAAAAATTAAACCCATACCACATGGAAAGTAAGAAAGATTTGGAAGCTCTTTATAAAGATAGGAGTTTCCCTGGGGAGTCGGTGGCGCCACGCAATCAATACAAGCCATGGACGGAGGAGGATGATCTGGCTCTTCTAAAACTTTGGATCGCCATTTCGGAGGATCCCGACGTTATTTATATAAATTTATTTAGTATTTATTAAAAATTGAGAATAGTTTTAGCAAACTTTCAAGTCGGCGGTATATTTTGGTTGAAAATATTTGAAGCTTGTATCAGGCTAACAGGCAAACCGAAAGAATATCGGAGTAAAGAAACGGTTCAAGCCCATTGGAAGGTCATCAATCAAGAATGCCAAACATATGCTGGGATATACAACCGACTGAGTGATCACAGTTGGCGTAGCGGGCAAAACAACGCCAAAATCGAAACTCAAGCGTTAAGCATTAAATGACTCGTCGCGACTAAATGACTTATGAATTACTCGGGGGCGTTGATTACGAGGCATTAAACTTATTTAGTCGTGACGGGTAAATTATTAGTGAACGTGTTCGTTACGGTTAGTTTAAGGGCATGTGACAATTTTGTATTGATTCTACAAGCTATTCGTCACGACTAGTTTATAATACTTATTTCTGGAATTTTTTGAAAATGACATCTAAAACTTGAAGTTTGTTATCACAAACTTTTATTTTTGGAATTTTCTCTTCATGTAATAATACATGTTTAACTATTAAAATATAATTTTTTAATATTATTGTTTAATTTAAACGTTATTATAATGATTCGGAAGAAATGAATACTATTACTTCCTAAATTAAATTATGAATATTATTACTTTTTAAATTAAACTAGTATACGTACTTGCGCGTTGCTGCGAATCACGTTAAATGCATTAGATGTATTACCACCAAAAACCAAATTAATTAAATACAAATTGCAAGTTGTAATATGACTTATAACCAATAAGATACAAATACAAATCCAGACTCTTGCACCGTTTATAAAATGTGAAAAAAGTTGATGCTCAAAAAGTTAACACACTTAACAATTGAAACTTTATATATTGAACGAAACAATAGCAAAAATGCCCTCCAAATCTAAATTTACCTAAGACAAAAACCTGACACGAAAACAAATGAAATTTTCAACCCGCTTACAATTTGCACTTTGTGACCTTAAAACACTTTCAACCCGCATATTAATTGTTCCGTAGAAAAATACTAAACCCGAAATCAAATCAAATCAAATTCCATCCCTTCTAATTCACCAAACCTGCAACCAAAAGTTTGGTATAAACTAAGTCATTTCTTATCCTAATTCACAATTCTCATTTTTGAAGTACCTAAAACTACCTACTTCGAGTCAAGAAAGTCAAAGATCTCAACAACATTCAAATTCGCATACCAGTAAACACAAAATCTTTGGGAAAGTTATTAGTAGCTTATTACTAAAGAATCTTTAATCTTGAAGTATCTAAAGCTAGAAACTTTGACTCGAACAAAGTCAAAATTCTTCACAACATTGAATTACACATACCAATAAGGAAATAACACAAAACCTTATGAAGAATAACAAATAACTAACTAATAAATTGTAGATTCTTGTTCAATGTCAGAATATCTTAAAAACTACTCCAAACAAATTCAATCTTTCCACTTTAGTATTGAAGCTATGGTGCCTACACTATTAATAAACACATAAATCAATAAATTAAAGTTGTACTTGAAGCCACATAATTTGGACATGAATGAATAGGAAATCTGTGAGTGGGAGAAAAAATGATTTTTAATATATATATAATTTATTTGGAGTTTGAATTATTTTTTTATGCCGAAATATTTCAAGTTATTTAAAGTTTTAAATATGTGTAGTCATAAAACCTTACCCCCAGACATTATGTGACACGTGACGTCCAGTCAGAGTTATGATTTTTTATAAAAACATGGTGTAGTCATAACGCCCCCCGTAAAGCCATAACTTTGTTATTTTATTATTATTATTTTTAATTTTTGTGCCTTCTATCAACGTTATATACAAAACACTAAAAATAACTCCATAACGCCGGAGGAGGGGGGAGGGGGTGTTCCCCGACGTTATGGGCCAAAACGTCAGCCATAACTAGGCCACTACGCTTGGTCTTAGTTGGATATTAAAATGTGTTATGAAGTGGACTACCAGGATTATTCAATCACGTGGGCTTCAAGGAAATACAATAAATGGTCACAAAAAGCAGAAATTCTGAATACTTTTTGTAATTCCATTGTTAATATGTGCTTTTGTGGCCACGTGTAGATGTGTGGTTACTATAACTTACTGAGATCATGTGTAGTCGTAAAGCTTCACATCCAGGGGTTATGCGTCACGTGGCGCTCAGTCAGAGTTATGGTTTTGTACAAAAAACAAGTGTAGTCATAAAGCCTCCATAACTTGGAGGGGGGCGGTGTTTCCAGAGTTATAAAGCCTCCATATCCGCGTTATATCTAAAACGCACAAAAAAAAATTCAACATAACGCGGGGGGGCGGTGTACCCCCGCGTTTTCACAAAACGTTGGCCAACAACGTGACCACTACACCTGGTATAATGTGTATGATTTCCAAACAACCATGGCTATAAAGTTAGGGTACCAAAAAAACCTGAATATCCTTAAATATCACTCGCGGGTCAATAGGGATCCTATGATGCATCCGCGAGACACATGGATCACCCGCATAACCGTCTAAGAAAACATCCTAGGAGATCCTGAATAGGATTCAACGGGTCGTGCATAGTAATGTTTCGTCCCCTAGGATCCAAATCTTCGTTTTTAATAGAAACATTTTTGCTATTCAAAACGAAACTGCGACGTACCTTGTTGCCCATTTTCATGCAACTTTAAAGTAAATTACATACTTTAAAACATATAATATGTTTTAAAGTATGTAATTATATATATAGATAAAAAGCAAATTTTGGTGCATAAAGTTTCTTTTAGAAACCATTTTTTGAGGTTTTAGGTTAAATATCTCATATGAAAACTAATGTACTCATGTGATGGGATGGTTAAAGGTGATTTGCTTAAGACTTTGGTGTACATGTTGTTTGTGCAAGATTGAGTCCCCTCCACAGCCTAGATTTTTTGGTTAATTTTTCTTCTTCTGGATTAATTAGTTTTTGTTTATACTTTTTTTTTGTGTTTTAAATATGTTAGTTTAAGCTTTTTTAAATAGGTGTCGTGACTCGATAGAGTTTAATTTTTTGTCAACTTGCAGCCGCATTGTGCGGTTTTTACCATAAGTTATGTAACTGTCAATATTATTCTGTGTATTTACTTTTTTGGGTGTATTATTGTTACTGTTACGAACTTAACCAATACAAACCGAATTCGCGTCATTGCACCACTGCAACGTGACTGGTTGTTACATAGTATAGTATAAAAGAAGATTTTGGTGCCACAAAGTTGCTATTTTTATGAACTTTGGTTTGATATATAATAGACAGTTTTCACTTAGAAAACAACTTGACTTCTGACCCGTTGGTTATGTGGGGATGTTCTTATACATAATGTGGTTTGCTATCTGGGTTTGACTCTTTTTGCAATGGAAAATGTAGTTATTCTTTGTTCTATGTTTAAATAGTTTTTTTCGTTAAGTTCAATTTGGTGGGCCATGTGTGTCGTGTAAAGCTTTTTTATTTTTTTGTTTAGTTACGGTAACGTAGCGAACATGACGGAAACCGACCAAATTTGTTTAGACTCACTGTCTCAACGCCCAGGATCTACATCGCTCGGGTTTTACAAGCCCGAGTTTTACTGACCGACGCTACCCCCCTATAATGCACGTAACCAAAGTCGACCGAATTCAAGTATATTTACCAACTCAACGCCCGAGACTGACAGCACTTGAGTTTTACCACCGTCCAAGTTTACACAGCGCAACGCGCTGATATAACACTAGTTTACTTTAAAGTATGTTACATATATATAAATAGTTCACCAGCTATACCTCTATTCATGAATAAATAAAAATAATAATTGATTGATTAAATCTGAAGAAAATAGAAAAGTTGCGTATGCTTTTCATCTTTACGTTTTGTAAGAGAAAAATGAAAGGTGTCGTCCTCATATTCGAACCGTAATTTTCTCTAATTAACTGACAGATGCCACATGCGTGCGATTGTTAATTAATTAACAAAGGCGTGTTAGCAAGTTAATTAAACCAATATTTTAATCCTAGTAACATGTAATGAATAAGGTTTTTTAATACTCGATTTGTCACAAATACCGGTCAAGTAACCACATTCAATCAACCTGGACAAAGTGAAAGCATTACTGACATCATAAAGTTTATATTTTCGCCTAGCTACCTTTTTTGGATGACATATAATAATATATCTATCTTATCACATTTACAAAATATTTGGAGATACAATTATAATATTTCTTGTTTTTATTTAACTATGTAAGGACAGAAAGGTGATATATTACAAGTTACAACATACTCTACTTTTAACATGTCGTGATGTAATGCAAAGTAATATTGAAGAGGTAGGTCCCAGCAGAGCCCAGTTGGACCCGCAAGACTCACCTAAAACAGGGACGTCTGCGCAATGACCAACTGCTCCAGCAGGACCCACCATGCTCAAAGAACCTTACGCGCAGTACGCCAGCTGTACCCGCAGGGAAAGCCTCCCAATGGTGAAGTACCCCGCCTGTTCCCGCAGCTGCGAATACAAGCCATCAGGGAAGGCTACCCGCACTAACAGCAAGGCTACATGCATAAGGCGTTAGCTACTTCAGTAGTCACATGAAGGAATGAGCAAGGCGGGAATACTCCCGCCCAAGTGAGCCAGTCCATATTCTTCTGGAAGGTCTTTCGTACTATACCTACTAAGGTATGGGCGGAACAGACAAATTGACCAGAGCAGCCCATGAACTAATCACAGGGTGACAGCTCACCGACAACAATACGAGGAGGAGCACCCTCTAGTACTGTTTGTCACTATTAGCCGCTGCTTACTCACCAACCCTTACGATGGAACGTGCGCAGTCTACAGTTGGTGGAACAGTGCGTAGCCGGCAGTAAAGGAACAGTATACAGCCGACCTTATTACTGTTGGCCGTAACCTATCCACCAACCAGCATGGCCTGTGCATAGTCCACTGTTGGTAGAACAGGAATACTATTCAGCCGGCTGTACCTGCTTGGAAACCTACCTTCGGCTATAAATACTCCAACACCTTGGAATGGTAAGGACATCATCTGATATCTCAATCTTATCTAGCAATCTCTTAATATACACTTATATTCAGAGCAATCTAGTCTGATTCTCACGCCGGAGGGTGGTCACAAGGAGGAACCCCCCCCTTTTCAGTGACGAGCTTACGGTGTCTGTTTTGCAGGTCTCTGGAAGAATAACCTTCTCTGCTGGACCTCATCCATGTGGGAAACATTACTTAACCCCCAGATTATCTATAATCTGTCCAGGGTTCACTTAGTGTTTCTTCATTGGCGCCATCCGTGCATAAAAGCTAGAACTAATTTAGTTTTTTCAAAATTTCTGAAGAAATGGTTAACGTTACTCCGGTCCCAAGGCCAGTAACCGACCAAGAAACCCCGGTAACCACAACCCCAGCAACTGGGGGGAACACCGGCGGTTATACAAATCTTACGAACACTACCCCGACTACCCAAGCCGGGGCAAGTGCAGTAAATATTCCACTGGGGTTCACTGATGCCCAGTTGGAAAAACGAACGAGGGTCCCTCGCCAAACACTAGATCAAGTGAAGGCGTGGGCCGAAGCACGTCAAAGAGAGTTCCAAGCTGAATTGGATGAACGCTTGCGTTCAGTTCAACAGGCTGACGAATTCGGCAGTACTCGCCAACACCTCAATATGAACAGTGAGTGCGAGTACTCAGACGACGAGAGGGAAGAATCCGATACCGACGCAAACCCTCGCCATAAGGCGAAAGGGAAGCGTAAGGAAACGGACTTCCAACCAAAAAGGAATTTTGGGGAAGCTTTTAAACCAACAAATGCGGAGAGAAACCCGCGTGACTTCTCCAAAACCTTTAGACCAACTGCTACAAATGCAGGAAAGTCAAAATTCGCAAGGGACATTGCGGAAGCAATCGCCCCGAGAAGTGCCAAACAAATGTCAAACATTGGCACTTATGATGGTCTATCCGACCCAGACGACCATTTGAACAGGTTCATTGCGGGGGCTACCGTCAGTAACTGGACGGAACCCACGTGGTGTTACATGTTCCAGATGACTCTGGTCGGAGCGGCCAGGGCATGGTTCGATCGTTTACCGGTCCACCATATATATGACTGGGCGGACTTTCAGAACAAGTTCAGCCAGCACTTCAGCCAACAGAGGAAATACACTGAAGAACAGTGGACGATCCTCAACTGCGTTAGAGAGGAGGATGAATCTTTACTAGACTTCATCACCCGCTTCAACTCCAAAAAGCTAAGTCTCGGCAACATAAGTGAAGATCTGGTTCGCGCCGCTTTCATCCAAGGCGCCGAATACCCAGAGCTTATCCGCACATTGACGGGTAAGGATGGCATGCCATCAACATGGGATGCCATCATGACGGCGGCAAAGCGCTTTGCCGAGACGGAAAAGCAACTGGGAAGGGATCTTCCCCAGAGTACACACCTCTACACGCAGAGGACAAGAGAGAACAATGTCCGGATCGCCCGGCAGAACAAAAAGAGGAAGCTAGGTATCTGGCAGTCAAGGATAAACTTTGACACCTCGTCCAGCTCTCACCCTCTTGTTGGCGGAAGAAATCACACACACCCTTCAAGCCAAAAGCACCGGTGGACGCCACTCACCAAAAGCGTCACGGAGATATTTGCCACTGAAAAGCTACCGTGGCCAAAAGCTCCAATGATCCGGCAGCGACCTAATGCGGATCATAGCATTTCCTATGACTTCCACGGGACAAAAGGTCACGGTACAGAAGAGTGTACATCCTTGAAGGATATTGTTGAAGCATTCGTCAAGGATGGAAGACTGGCACACCTGGTGGCATCAATCAAGAAGGGAGGACGGAACGACAACCGGTACTGAGGCAACGGACGAAAGCCCGTTGACATCAGCATCAACATGGTTCATGGTAATATCAGAGGAAGAAAAAGGCGAATGATAGAACCATGTGCGTGGAAGGAAGCTGAGGTGCGCTTCCCGCGAGTGCCAGGAGGACCCAGCAAAGAAGGCCCTATCATCATCAAAAGCCAGCTGGGGCACTACATCACCTCCCGCACTCTTGCTGACAACGGCGCCTCGTCAACGGTGATGTACAGGCAGTTCTTCGACAAGCTGGATGACGAAGACAAGGAACGCCTGGAAACGATCTACGCCTCGATGGAAGGGTTTGATGGCAGCACAAACACCCCCCTGGGTATCCTATCTTTCCCCGTCACTCTCACAGATGGGAAACACTCCCGCACAGAAGACGTGGACTTTGTCGTGATGAGGAAGCCACACCACACATACGACATTCTCTTCGGGAGAGACGGGATGGCAAGATTCAACGCCGTGGTATCCTCAGTCCACGGCATGATGGGATGGCCAACAGCTGAAGGTGTAGCGATGATCACCGGCATTCCCCAGAATTTGGTGAGCGATAACGGCACCAACTTTGCTGACAAGAAGCTACAACAGTGGCTGAAAGAACTTCAAATCACCCACACCTTTACCTCAGTGGCACACCCGCAAGGTAATGGTGAGGTGGAAAGAGCAAATAAAAGCATCGTCGAAGGCATCAAGAAAAGACTCTTGGAACACAGATCCGGCTGGGTGGACGAGCTTCCGCACGTCCGTTGGGCAAACAGAACGCTGAAGAAGGCCAATACGGGAGAAACCCCGTTCAGCCTCACTTATGGCACGGAAGCCATGGTCCCGGTCGAAATTGGTTTACCCTCACCAAGGATCTTGATTCAGCCAGAAGACAATGATGCGGAAAGACGGTTGGATCTTATGCTGACCGAGGAACGCAGAGACTTAGCCGCAGTGCGTGAAGAGAACTACAAGCGACAAATGCAAAAGTACTACAACACGCGGGTAAAACTCTGCAACTTCAATATAGGAGACTACATACTGCGTAACAACGAGGCTTCGAACCAAGAACGCCCGGGAAAGCTGGCCCCGGTCTGGGAAGGGCCATACATTATCAAAGAAGTCATGGGAAAGGGCGCATACCGGCTCGAAAGGCTCGATGGCACTCCCATCCCAAGAACATGGAATGGAGCTCAATTACACAAATGTTATATGTAGATCAATTCCAAACTTGTAAAGAAAAGGCCTAGAGCCACTTCTAATGGAAATGATTCTCCTTTCATAATGTGTTAACTTTACCTTTACACTTATGAACTTCCCACACTGGTGCCGGTATTCACCGCATAAATGGGGAAGAAGTAAGTCGTTACGTGTGGAAGGCGGCAAAACCCGCATAAACACAACGCTAAAAATAAGGAAAACCTAAACGCAGGTCAGATATAAGTAAAGTTTAGCCATCCTTGTAAGTGCAAGTGACGGTCTTACCCGCACAATCACGAACAAGGAAGCAAAACTTCAACCTATCATCTACCACGTTCAAAGGTTATCCTAAAAAAGGATGAATAAAACCTACACGCAGGTCAGATATGGGTAAAGTTTAGCCATCCTACTAAGTGCAAGTGACGGTTCTACCCGCACAATCACGAAAGAGGAAGCAAAACTTCACACCTATTATCTACCACGTTCAAAGGTTAACTTATTCTAAAACACTTGGAAAAATTGCTAATTTAAACTAAAGTATGCAAGTCATATAACGTTTATAAAGCAAGGAATCCAATGAAAGAAGCGGTCTTAGCCGCACAAAGATTTATCTTTCACAATGGTTGATTACAAGAATGGCCGGGTAACTACCCGCCTACAAGAAAATAAATCTATCCTAGCAGCGGGAAGGGATCTTCAGGATCAGGCTTCAGGGCCACTTCCACTTGGACCAGCCCCATCGGTAGAGCGTGGCAGTTCAAGGAAAGCTTTGAGGATAGCTAGCCCATCATCAGCAGCAGCAACTTCGTTTACCTTCTCCACTACCGGATGCGGGAAGGCGGCGTATTGATTTACTGCTTGGTCATATATGGCTTCAGTATCTACATCGAATAAAGGGAAGTTGGAAGGCGGGATGCCTTTCTCAACGAACCCTAGACCAAGCAGGAAGCCGGCCTTTTCCCCATCCTCGTGAGAAGCGTTGAGGGCTGCGCTCATAGCATCGTCGTAAGATGTCTCTGAGAAGACCCGATGCACAACCTACAAAGAAAAATACAAGTGTCAGAACCTTTTCTATCTATAAGGAAAAGTGTGAAGACATGAAGTTAGACTTACCTGAGACAACGCTTCTCGAAGAAGCCATTCCTTGGCAACCAGAGCTTCTTGGAGGGCGGCTTGAGCTTGGGTACAGGCGCGTTCGGCTTCACTTTTATTAAGGTTGGCAAGCAACACTTCCTTTGCAGCAGCCTCTTCGACGCCCTTTAGCTTCCGCTCAGTATGGTCAAGCACGCCCCTCTGGTCCAGGATCTCTTGAAGCTTCTTCGCGTCCTCCTTCGCCAAGGCATCATGAGCCTGCTGGAGAGCCTCTAATTTGGCTTTAAGATCTTCATTCTCCACGCGTAGAGGCTCGGCAACAGCTTCAGCCTTGGTGGCCCTCTCGGTTGCGTTCCTCGCAGTCTCCTTAGCCAGCCGAAGCTGTTCATTAACAGCTTGGGCAGCCTTGGAACGGGCCTCGAGTCGTGCCTGAACTTCAACCTCAAGGGCCTTGAAGGCCTTCTCCTTTTCCGCAGCTACAGCGGAAAGCCTTTGGTTCTCCTCCCGGATGGCCCGCGCCTGAGCAACTTCTTTAAGGCGAGCTGCTTTTAACTTGTCGTTTTCACGACAAAGCAGCTCGACGCGCGGCTGCATCCGAGCTAGGAGAACCCGAAGCTCATTGGTTAGCCTACCCTCCTGGTAGCTAGCCATGGCTTCCCCTAACGCACCACTAGGAGCAGCGTGACGAGCCCATTCCACGCACTCCACAGGGGTGCGAAGGGTTGTTCCTCGGCGAATGTTCCATCGTGGAACATACACTTCATTGGAATCCGACACTGCAAAAAACATAAAGCAGTTAGGAAAAGATGATAAAGAAAATATATATAAAAGGGCCAAAGGAACCCTATGCACCTATAGGGTCAATAACAGGCCGATAGCCGCCGAACCCATCACCTGAACCCAAAGGAAATCCATCCAAGAGGTCAGGCAGATGGGAAGGTGGCAAAGATTGGCGAGAAGCCCCATGCGTACCTGATGGATCGGCAGTCGTTGCCGATGGCGGGGGCATCGTAGCAGCCGCCGCGGTGGCCGCCGCAGTCGCCGCCGCGGAATCCGCAGCAATTGTAACCGCCGGCTCAGTGAAAGATGCTGTAAAAATCGCACTCACTACCGGCGGTGACGTCATCTCGGCTGGAACAGTCGGCTCAAAGGAGTGAGCAACTGAACCAGCGGGCGCAGGCGCAGCCGCCTGGGTCGTCGCCTCAGGTAGGCTGACCGGGCCTACCGTCATTGGCGTGGAGGTACAACTCTGCGCTCCACCCTGGAATGCGTCAACATCCACGCCTGCGTAAAGAAGATAAGTGTTAACGATATTAAGCTATGAAGATAAAAGCAAAAGAAAATTGTACTTACGGGTTTTCTTGAGCCTGAAGGTACGGAGAGGCGGGGACGAACCCGATGGAGCCGGCCTCTTTGCGCCGGTTACCGTCGTCTTCTTGGGCTCTCCGGAGGTAACAGTCGCAGTCTCCGGAGCAGTGGTCTTATCACCACCGGGATTCCCCGCCACCTCTTCGCTCTCGGTCTCCGAATCAGACCGAGGCGCTGGATCGGCAGTGGAGGCCTTCTCCTTCCCCTTCCCGCCGGCAGCCTTCTTCTTCCGCACCAACGGAGGACCATCTGCGGATTCCTCATCAGAACATACGATTAGAGGAATTCCAGCAGAGGTTTCAACATTGAGGGGTCGAGGGTCGAAGAGCGCCTTACCTGGCCGACGGGCGCTAAGGATCTCATGGCCTAGCGGATAGACCTCCACGAACCGATCCGCCGTTTGTTCTAGGATGGGCAACTCGTTCTCGTCTAGAGCACGAGTACCCATCCGGGCGGGACCATCAGCCTCCCGCGGACTAAGGAGCGACTGCAGGTCGTTCCCCTCTGAAATAAACAGGAAAGAAGTTAGAAGAAAATCAAAATCAACAAAAGGGAAAAAGGCATACCGTAAGGAACAGAGTTCGAACCGTATTCGAGGACGATTGGAATCTTGCGCGCATCAGCCTCCTTCCACACCCGGCTCATCCCCAGCATCACCATCCCGGACTCCGAAAACCGGTAAACCGGAGATTGGACCCGAGATATCTTCGCAAACCATTCCGCCTCCTGGTAGCTGGAGGCGTGAAGGCTGGGAAGTGCTTGCCCGTTCTTGAATTTCATGGCAATGGGGATGGCGCGAGCGGATATGAAGAAAAACTCCCTCTTCCACGCGCGAAGACTGCGCTCGGTCGCGCAGATCTTTAAACCCTTAATCCGGGTTGTCAATGTGTACCACCCCTGGATGCACCTCCAAGTGTAGAAGGTCATCAGGCGGTCAACATAGGGCTCAACGCCCAGTATCCGGCACACCCACTCAAAGTGGCGAATCTTGGCGATCGCCATGGGGTGCAACTCGGTCAAATGAACACCGTGCCTCTCAAGGACACGGTAAACAAACTTTGTCAACGGGAACCTAAGATTCCCATAGACAAAGAATGCAGCATAAACCCCGATCTTGCCTCTGGGGGCATCGTATACCGTCTGGTGGGGTTCAGGAAACTCAGGCTCGAGAGACTCGAGCATGAACTTCCTGACGACGTACCGATATAGATCGCCAGGCAGAGCACACTGGCACTCACCAGCAGTACTCTTGTCATCAGCTGTAGAATCAATATCACGAGACATCTTGTAAAAGAAGAAGAAAACGATTTCGGGAGAATGCTTGCCTGAAAAGGATGAGTATTCGCCGGAAATCGCTTAAAAGATGAAGAGAAGAGTGAAAGTGTGGATTACAAAGAACCCTCTCCCCCTTTATATACTAATCGCAATTAATGCGATGCATTTAATACGGGGGAGAGAGAAAACGAAGGTGCAATGAAACTATGACACGTGGCAAAAAGCAAGCTGGCAACAGCTGTTGACAGGACGCATACCATTAATTTCGCGGCCACGCGCCCGAAAAATCGCGCCCACGCGCCTGAAAAAGCGTCTGGAATGACCATGTACTGTCACGTCACCATAACTTCCTGCACGTCCTGACACAGTCAGAAGAAACCGTCGCACGACGTTTCAGATGTTTGGACTGTTCCTCTTTCCACCAACTCTTCGAATTTCGAAATTCAAAATTCAAAAAGATTCAAAAGTAAGCGGGAAAATACCCCTTACCTTGGCAACCAAGTAACCATAAAACGGGTGCGGGTACAGTGTCAAGGCAAAACCCTTCACATACTTAGCACCCGCAGGGAATTGACGCCAGGAATACCTTGGAAATAAAAGTAACCGTAAGACAAGTGCGGGTACAGTGTCAAGGCAAAACCCTTCACATACTTAGCACTGCAGGGAATTCAAACCAAGAAGGATCTTCTGGGCCATGCTTGCGTAAACGGGAATAACATCCCCGCATGACGGGAACGTCGAGAACTATATTGTTTGAAACTCCAAGATGGAATTGGTGGTTTTAGCATAATTGATCACTATGTTGAAAACTACCAAGACCCCATGGAGAATCCACACAAATGGGACTCAACGCTCCTGACGTGCGAGGAGGTTACAAACCTACCCGCTTCATACCCAAAGATCAAGCAGAAAAGTCGGGAATTTCTGCGTGACATCAGGAAAACCGCGGGAAGAATCACCACGGAAAACCTAAAAACTAAACCCTTTTCAAAACCCTTAGCTAAGTCCAAAAGTTCACCTCACTTATTAATAATTCATGAGAAGAACATTGGACTGGGGGGACTTGAAGAGGTAGGTCCCAGCAGAGCCCAGTTGGACCCGCAAGACTCACCTAAAACAGGGACGTCTGCGCAATGACCAACTGCTCCAGCAGGACCCACCATGCTCAAAGAACCTTACGCGCAGTACGCCAGCTGTACCCGCAGGGAAAGCCTCCCAATGGTGAAGTACCCCGCCTGTTCCCGCAGCTGCGGATACAAGCCATCAGGGAAGGCTACCCGCACTAACAGCAAGGCTACACGCATAAGGCGTTAGCTACTTCAGTAGTCACATGAAGGAATGAGCAAGGCGGGAATACTCCCGCCCAAGTGAGCCAGTCCATATGCTTCTGGAAGGTCTTTCGTACTATACCTACTAAGGTATGGGCGGAACAGACAAATTGACCAGAGCAGCCCATGAACTAATCACAGGGTGACAGCTCACCGACAACAATACGAGGAGGAGCACCCTCTAGTACTGTTTGTCACTATTAGCCGCTGCCTACTCACCAACCCTTACGATGGAACGTGCGCAGCCTACAGTTGGTGGAACAGTGCGTAGCCGGCAGTAAAGGAACAGTATACAGCCGACCTTATTACTGTTGGCCGTAACCTATCCACCAACCAGCATGGCCTGTGCATAGTCCACTGTTGGTAGAACAGGAATACTATTCAGCCGGCTGTACCTGCTTGGAAACCTACCTTCGGCTATAAATACTCCAACACCTTGGAATGGTAAGGACATCATCTGATATCTCAATCTTATCTAGCAATCTCTTAATATACACTTATATTCAGAGCAATCTAGTCTGATTCTCACGCCGGAGGGTGGTCACAAGGAGGAACCCCCCCCTTCTCAGTGACGAGCTTACGGTGTCTGTTTTGCAGGTCTCTAGAAGAATAACCTTCTCTGCTGGACCTCATCCCTGTGGGAAACATTACTTAACCCCCAGATTATCTATAATCTGTCCAGGGTTCACTTAGTGTTTCTTCAAATATATTATAAAGCCAGGCAATGCACCTCTGCATAGTGTAAAGTAATGACGCGATGTAATATTAGGTAATAAATGTCATATAATAAATATAAATGAACCTTTTTAACATAATGTGATATAGATGACAATAAATATCATATCATATTAGTGTACTGTAAGTGTAACGTAACACTAAGAAACAATATTATGTATGAACTAAAAACACTATATAAGTCAGATCAAATCTAGTTTTATTTAAATGCATAGTTTAAGCAAATCAAATTTTATCATGGGAAAACTATTTTTTTTCTTCATCGCGTTACTAAATCTTTTTGTGACACCTTATGCGAATGTTTTAACTTTTAAGTGGCTATTGCGACATGAAATGCATTACTTTAAAGGTGTTGTTCATATCCAGACCGATGTAAACAATCTTCGATTTCGCTGTCACGCAGCTGACGATCTAGGGGATGTTGTTAGGAATGCCGGAGAGGAATTCCAAATTAGATTTGTTTAGTCATCGTTGGACATTCACACTTCTACTGGGAATCAAAGCAAGCAGAGTTTTATGTCTATAAATAAGCGCCGATTGGCGAAACTCAACCTTATTGTGCTCGTTTACAACCCCACATGGAGTGTTATCGGAGAGTACGAGAAGATGGATTTTAGATTCCTCAGACGTTCGAACTCCAACCTGATGATTGGGTCAAACACATTGATTGGAATTGATATCGTTAAGTTCTATACCTTTTTAATAATATCTCTGTGTTTTGTTTATCGTGTCTTTATAAGAAATCTATTTAGGATGTATTTACACAAAATACTGATGTTTACATGATTATGTAGCTTTCGTGATACAAAAGATCACTTGTTTGGTTTTGGCTTTGTTACAAACGGATGCCTTCGAGTTTTTTATTTGCCATTCTTATAAAAGATTGACCTACTTATATAACAGTGCAAGCTTAGTTACAAAAGAGTGATTGTTCTAAAAGGGTGATCTGACACTATATCAAACAACCTAAGAAAGAATGATGGCAACAAAATAGTGAATTCTAGACATTGTACGAACCAGAGAAACGAAAGATTCAAAGAAGGCCAAAACAAAAGCCAGAAGACACAAAACCTTGTGAATTGTGATATAGGCTAAACCATAAACATACATGTAGCAATAGCCTAAACACCCGACACTAAACCAGATAAACATACTAAAGTAAGCAATGTACATACATTAGAACGCAAGTTACAACACCTGCTGCACAGACCTAGACAAAAATGTAAATATATAAATATATTGATTTTTTTATAACAAACAGTTGTTGTATTATATTAAGGGGTTTCAAATTTCATTTTTGTCTCATTGATACCGTCACTATCCATTTCGATATTGCCATATTGGTACTCGGTATCATTCGTTCATCCCTAATTAAGTATATGTTTCGTGTAAATTAAAACATTGTTTTCTAAGTTTTCCTTTCAAATTTCCAAGTAACAATTACTATAACATGTTAATAATCTTATTTATATGATTTAAAAGATATAATATTATTAATTATGAGCATTTTAGATATATGTATTTTCAGTTGTAGTTGTTGAGGAAAGATGAAGAACAAGTAGAAGAAGATGATAGATGCATTCTTCCATAGGAATCATGTCATAAAGACCATGCATCATTGTACTTTCTAGCTGATGCAATCCATGACATGGTCAATGTAATTTACTTATTTTTTATTATATAAAAAATAAATGTTTAAAGCAATATGAAACTACACAAAAAATGTGACGTTATATTAAACAGTGGAATCATAAAATTTCAATTAGATCGTTCAAAATAAAAGAAAAATACATATACGATAATGCAATATTTTAAAAAAATACCTATCAAACAATACTTTCATACACAAAACACATTTAAAGCGTCAATTAGTTTAGAGCGTCATCGAGTCGTCTTTCCGTACGTCGCAATCAGTTTCTTCAGCGCATCAACTCTCGATGCGTCACAGTCAGGTGCGTCGCGATCAGTGCGTCAATATCAATAATTGCTAATAACATATAGTTATATATACAATATCACAATAGATAAAATAAGCATATAATAACGAATTCAGAGTTTCGACTCCAAAGTAGTGGAAAACCGAATCCGTACACATAAGTTGCTCAGAGGTCCGTCGCAAAGGCGTAAGTATTTCTTACGAGATAAGTAAACGATGTGGAAAACCTACGATCATTTTTGCACTTTAAAGTTTAATTCTGTTTTGATGTTCGTGTGAAATGTAAGACGTTCTTATCAAATCCGAAAACATTTATTAGAAATTTTACATCTCTTATTTACAGAGGACATAAATTAAATACATTTTTCTTTGTTTGTGATATTAATTTATGTCAACGGTGGTTCATTTAAAATAATCTAATCTAACTATCTAACTATCTAATCTAATCTAACTATACTAATAAAAGAAAACAATGAGGATGATATGGCAATCCCATATTCATTCTTGGCCTAATCTCTATTCTCATTCATCCTACCTATCCATGGGTTATGGAGCAAAACCATATTGACAAATGAGGTATAATTTCCTTTCTAATTCTCTAATCTCTCATTTAATTCTCTAATTTCCTTTCTAACTATAATTTCATTTCTAATTATCTAATTTCTCATCTTATTTATTCTAACAATCCATGGATCATGAGACAAAACAATTTTGAGAAATGAGTTATAATTTTCATTCTAAGTGTCTAATCTCTCATCTCATTCATCATAGTTATCCATGGGTAATTGGTCAAAACAATTTATGCAAATATTGTATATAAAAAAATCAATTTTGTAAATTTGAGATTCTAGACTTCTTATTGTTTGTACTATATATTTTATTTTTACCTTTAATTTTGTTCAGTTCTTTCAAATAATGAATCTTTTTATTTTTATTATTTAACAAATCACGTGTAATACACGGGTTCAAAAGCTAGTTAGATAATATATAACATTCTGGAAACTTATAATGGTTTAGTTATAACAAAAGCATATTAATTTTCGAACGACGACGTTGCTATAGTTTGATCATACTATGTTGTCTTAACCAGGTCTATGTTAACTTCAGAGTGTGGCTTGGACGTTCCTCCAGAAAACCATACCGTCGGCTGCCACTTGACAGTCGTTGTGCCGCCACAAGAGTAGAATTCTCTAGCGTAACACACGGTGGGATCAAAACCTAAGTGAACTAGAAATTCGAAGCGAAAACCTTTCACAAGGCATTTATTTATTTCATATTTGATATTTATAAACTACACCATTTTAAAATAACCAATAATAAACGTGTCATTTAATAAGTAGTATAATCAATTTGACGAGCTGAATAAAAACGCAGACTTGAATTGAAATGATAATTATAAGGAAACAAAAACGTAACATACGCAAGAGTTATTTAATTTAGTTTTTAGCCAAACCCTAAAACCCATTTGGATCTTATATTCAAGAGTTCTATATCAATGTTATACGATTTAGCAAATAAACATAGGGTTTTTGTTAAGGGAATTAAAACGAGTCGATTGATGTCAACAACGGCATGATTTTTGCTTGATTAAATTTCAACAGGCTTAGGATGCTCCCAGATCCTTCCACACCATTTTTTCTCTACACGGCTCGTATATGGCTATAAGGTCGTATAGCATCTAAATCATGTCAGTTTATGTCGGATGTTTGTTAGTCATTGTTTGTAGTGCCTCGTATAACCCTATAATACGTGCCGTATAGAAAAATTTTTGGACACAAATTTTTGACAACCATATATTTATGTGATTTATGACTTTAACATCATCATATGTAGTAATCATCCAAATATATTATCTGACTTGCATCATATTTTTTAGCAATTTTAGTCGCTCTCATTTGAGTCATTTTCGACCCTTTCATATTTTGTTTCATTTATATAGAATTATGTTTTATATTGAAAAGTTGAATGATGATATTTTAGAATACAATAAATTGTCTATTAAAAAAATAGCAACTATACGACCGTATAGGTTTTATGGTGTGTCAGGGAGCAATACGAGCTATTAAACACCTATACGGCTCGTATAGACATATACGGACGTATAGGCTACAAAAAGTTGTTTTTTTTGTCTCATGCCAGTCATGCTTAGCCTATACGGCTCGCATAGGCTTATACGAGTTGTATAGGCATGTCTGGTCAGCATGGGGTGGTGTATGAGGATCACTTCCATTTCAATAACAGTGGGTTTGCAGTTACGAGTCAAATAGGTTAATCAATTCTTTCGGTCATTCATTAATTAATATATATATTAACAAGGGGATTACATCTCTCTCACAAAGTCACTATTTCTTTTACTATTCATTTTTTAATATTTTATTAATTATTATAACAATTAATTCACTAATCATAATTTCAAAAATAAAAATAATACTTCCTTTATTGTAATTTTTTGTCAACTAATTAAAATATTTAACCAACTATATTTTAAACACTAAACTTGGAAAAGTGTCGGCTTTACATATCTTCTTTTTGGTTAAACGATTTTTTTAAATTTTGCTTTCATATTTTTTATAGTTCGTTTTTACAATGACCGAAACTTTTTGCGTGATTTAAAAATATCTCATCGTCGCATGGTTTATATTCGTGTGTCAACGTTTGATACCTAGCTCGCCTTTAAAATATATTTTTTTTGGATTACTAATTTATGTTTACGAATTTGTGTTGATACCGTTAATACGAACCAAATTTGTGTCGGTACCGTTGATACAAACCGAATTTGTGTTGGTTCGCAACAGTAACATGCCAGTCTTTTGGTTCCACATATGAAAATTTGTTGTATTTTGACATTGACGGGTTTATTTCTTTTGTTTAGTTTCGATGCCGTAACATGATACAGGCTGACTTCGTATTGACTTGCAGCGAGTTTATGGTTTAACATTTTTACTTATGTATTTTTGTTAGATTTAACGGTCCCGTCGCGAAGCGCGGGTCCTATATCCTAGTTTGGGGTTAAAAGCTTGCCGGGAAACATGGAACAGTGGCCGGAATTCATCGCCGACAAATCGTGATAGTACAAGGTGGGTTTATTATTTATTAATCAACTTTCTCAATTTGACAAAATTACCCTCCAACTTTTTTTATTCTTGTTCTTGGAATGTATGAAGAGTATATATGTATGAGTTTTAAATCCATTTTTTTTAAATATAATAAGAAATATATGGTTTAACTTACGTATATATTTATGTAAAACCTGATTTAAATGCTTTCTTGATAAATAAAATATAAGGTTTACATAAAGTAAGTTAATGACACGATGCAATATTTTAGGTAATATATAATGTGATATGATAAAAATAAGTAATATATAATGTGATATAATAAAAATAAATGAATTTTTACATGACGAATCATAATGTGATATAAATGACAACAAATATCATACCATACTAGTGTATTGTAACTGTAACCTAACATTAAGAAAAAATATCATGTAAGAACTAAAAACTCTATATAAGTCATAGTATAGATTTATTCAAATGCACTTTGAGCAAATCAATTCGTCTCATGGGAAAACTATTATTTGTCTTCATCGCACTACTATCTTTTTGTGACACCATATGCGAGTGTTGTTAGCTACGATATCGGGTTGAACTGCATTACTTTTAAAGCTGTTGTTCATATCCAGACCGATGTAGACATGCTTCTACTTCGCTGTCACTCAAAAGATGACGATCTAGGGAATGTTGTTAGGAATGCCGGAGAGGAATTCCAAATTAGGTTTTGTTTAGACTTAATTGGGCGTTCGTACTTCTATTGTCAATTTCATTGGGAATCAAAGCATGCAGACTTTTATGTTTATAAAGAGGCGCCGTTGGGTGAAACCCAACCCTATTGTGCTCGTAAACAGCCCCACATGGAGTGTTATTGGAGGGTACGGGAGGATGGATTTTATATTCCCCTGGACTTCCAATCCCAACCACCCGTTGATTGGATCAAACATTTTGATTGGAAATGATATCGTTAATTTTTATACCTTATAATATCTATGCTTTCGTTTATCATGTCTTCATAATATCAATATATTGTAAAAACAGATAAGGCGGTGTCATATTAGTAAGGGGTTTCAAATTTCTTTTTTTTTTCTCTCTCCCTCTATGTTTTAGTTTTAACTATATATAAACACACAAACATAAACATGCTCGTTATAAACCAAACCAAACCTTGTTAACAAACACGAAACGACAGCTTACACCCAAAGTTGACCTTCAAATTCAATAAAAAGCACCCACCCTCCCACCAATAAGCAAATCTGATTGATTTTGATCTCTTACAAAGTAAACTGCTGTAATTACTTTACTTGGTTGCTCTATAATCTCATACAAACTAAACTCAATGTTGTTCCACCCAATCAATCAAACAATCATGCCTCAAGATCAATCAGCACCGACCAAAGCATTCATGTAAGCTATAAAAAGGGGTGAAACGAGCTCAAGATCGGCTTGTTAAAAAGCCATGATCAAGCCAAACTTAATCGAGCCCGAGCCTAAAAGTAACCTAGTTTATTAAACGAGCCAGGTTTCACTTATCAAGCTCGATCCGGCTCGGGAGTCTAAACAAAGCCTATCGTTTGTGTAATTTTTTAAAATATATATTTAATAATTATTAATTAATACATTTAATGTTATGAGAAATAAGTAAAATAACTAAATAATATATATTATTTTATACATAAAATTCTAATTGAAAAAATATATATAAAAATAATTAAAGTTATATAAAAAATAATTAATAAATAGTGAACGAGCCCAGCTCGAGCTTGAAAATCTGCTCACGAGCCGAGCTCAAGCTTTGCAATAGAGCTCAAAACAAGCCGAGCTCGATCTCCGTGTAAGTAAAATGAGTCTAGCTTGGGCTGAGCTTGACTCGTTTGCACCCCTGGTTATAATACATGCATGCACTTAACTGCTTCCTAACCGTCCTTATTACACAAATTCAAAGCCTACACCGGGCCCTAAGAGTTCCTAAACTTATTTCCTTAATCTTCACATAATATAATAGCTTTTTCCCTAAAACCCTACCCTGTGTCCATGTTATGTTATTCACACCTCTTCCACTGCAATATTACCTATTAATGGACTATTAAATGACTTTGGTGACATTTTTGCATAAAAGATGATTTTGGTGAAATAACCAAGCCAAACCAAAGAGCTTTTCATATATGATAAAATCTTAAGTTTCAATATTATTTAAGTTATAATAAAAGATACTTCCTTCATATGAATTTGATGATAAAGGCCTAAAAGACTTAAATCCATTTCAAAACCGAATAATAAGACGTTAAACCCCAAAACCAACCCTAACCATATCATTTTCGTTTCCACATTTTTAGATAACTTTGTTTGATGAATGTAACCGAAATATAATTTTATAAGTCATCCAGATAGCTATTTAATTTTCATTAAAATTTTTAACACTAAAAATGATTTATGATGGAAAAGGTGGAAAACCCATATTTAATCTAATGGAGCGGTTTAAACCAACAGTTAACGGTTAATCACAATATTTCAAATCCAAGATCAATAGACCAAGATTGTTTTTCGTAATTCTAGTTTTTATACTTTTCATTTGAACCTGACCGTCAGACCACCACTCACAAAATTTTGTTAACAAAGAAAGTCAAAAATATAATTTAATATAACGAGATGTATATATGTGTAATGTGATGTAATACAATATATCAATCAATCAATCAATCATACCCAGTAAAATCCCACCGACAGCAAAGCTATAAGTAGGGTCTGGGAAGGGTGGGATGTAGGCACACCGTACCTCTATCCAAAGGAATAAAGAGGTGGCTTCCAGAGAGACCCTCGGCTCTAAGTACATGTGTATGAAGCAAAATAAAGGAAATCAAAGTTTAACAGCTATATAAAAACTACTGCTAATTATAATAATATTAATAATAAGATCACAGTTTAACAGCTATATAAAAGCTAATAATAATTATAATAATAATAATAATATATGTAAGGGAAATACCATTATGGTATGTGACCTAAATAAGTTAAGTCTAAGCCCTAAGGTATTCAATTCTCTCTAAAAATCCTTAACTTTAATTCTACTTCTCCACGAATTCCTATCCTCAACCATGTCCTCGGAGAGGTTTAGGTCTATCAAATCATGCCTAATCCTCTCATCCCAAGTCAATTTCGGTCGTCCTCTACCCCTCCTCCCCTCTATAGTAATGTTGTCTACGGATCTAACAGGATTCGTCGTCAGTCTTCTCTTTACATGTCCAAACCATCTCAATCTCCACTCTCTTATCTTGTCTGCTATGTTCGCCACCCCTAATCTCTCGCGAAACACAACGTTTCTTATTCGGTCTAGCCTTGTGTGCCCACACATCCAACGTAGCATTCTCATTTCTGCTACCTCCATCTTCCGCACTTGTGCATTCTTGATGGCCCAACAATCTGTTCCATATAGCATTGCAGGTCTAACTGCCACCCTATAGAATTTTCCCTTTAGTTTTAGAATTTTCCCTTTAATACAATATAGTTGAACATAAAGTAATATAATGTAGATATAATACAATGATAATAAGTATAATAATATTTTGTATATCATAATCTTATTTGATGAAAGACGGCATTCAAGAAAACTTAGTAGATAGGAACTAAGCGTTATATAAGGCAGATCATGTCAAAATTTATTCAAATGCTTTGTTCAAGCAAATCGCTTTTTCTAATGAGAAAACTATTATTTCTCTTCATCTTATCTATTAATCTTTTTATGCATCTCATGGGAAGAACGTTAGCACTCGTGACGACATTAGCTGCCTTACGTTAAAAATGTATTGTTCATATTTAGTCTGAGGTAAACAATCTTCAATTTCACTCACTCAAAAGATGACGATCTTGTGGATGTTATTCGGAATGTCGGAGAGGAATTCCAAATCAGGTTTTGCGTAGACCTCTTGGGACGTTCATTCTTCAATTGCCATTTTAACTGGGAATCAAAGCAGCATGAGTTCTATGTTTTTAAACAACCACCCATTACTGAAACTCAACCCTATCGTTTTCGTTATTTGAAAAAGAGAGATTTATTGAAGGATAGAGAAATATGGATTTTATATTCCTTATACCTCGTACCCAAGCCGATGATTGGTTCAAGTACAAAGATTGGAATTGAAATCATTTTCTTTTTACCTTATAATATCTATATGTTCTCGTTTGTCGAACCCTTAAAAAGATAATAAAAATATGGCTTAAAAACGTATATCTTGAATTTCGGATACTCAACTCTCAAATAATGCGTATGGTTGTATTTTGGTGAGAACCTTTATGAGATGCACTATGTATCTATGTAAATATTTAGCTACATGATTAAATATTTAAATTTGTTCAACCTAACAACAATATGATAGCAAATAAAAAGCCCAATCTGGGGAAAGAAAAAAGAAAAAAGAAATCTGGGAATGAGTTGCAAAGATGCGTTTAGTGACAACGCCAAATTAAGGTTATATCACATTTTATAAAATTGAATTAAAATGCATTTAGGCTTGGATTAAATAAACTAAATTCGGATATGTAAGACAATGATAATATCCAGGATCACTTGCAATGAGAAATTAATTTCATTTTACGTACAAATCAAGTATGCGTTAAATGTGAAAATGTTCATACGTGCAATTTTTGTGTAAACGTATATATTTATGTAAAACTTGATTTAAATACTTTCTTGATAAATAAAATATACGGTTTATATGTAATCTTATAAAATTCGCATCAAAAGTGTGTTTTATCCAAACATTTGATTGGTTTATCCGATTTCGAGTTTTCCGAGCATTGTGTATTTTGTTATAAGAAAACACCTAATACTAGTTAATACAATAATACATGTTTCACTATTAAAAATAATTTTTTTTTTATGTATTACTGTTGAATTTAAACGTTATTATAATGATTCGGAAGAAATGAATATTATTACTTCTTAACTTGATTTGGAGTTTAAATTATTTTATGCCGAAGTATATCAAGCCACATTTAGTTTGGATATTAAAATGTGTTATAAATTGGGCTACCAGGATTATTTAATCACATGGGCTTCAAGGAATTGCAATAAATGGTTACGGCTGCACAAGGGGAATCGATCATCATGATTGATTTAAGTGATTGAATCCCATATGGTTTTCTCTTATGCCTTTTCTTTTGTGATTCCATTGTTATATATAGTATTAAGTGCTTTCGTGATCGCGTGTAGGTGTGTGGTTACCATGTGTGTGATTTCCTAACAAACAGAGCATTATGGTTATTGAATGGAGCAATGGCACAACGAAAATGAAAATTAATAAGCTTCAGGGTTGAGGACAACTTGTATTCGAAGAAATTACCACGATCCATTGCAAAGACAATGCTATTAAACATGTATGTTGTGTTTATATTATACCAAAAGAATCCACTAATTTATTAAATGACATAATATTCATTAAAAGGTAGGGTTCACATTGATAAAGAAGACAAACGGACAACGACCTACGTGTTCATTGTTCAATCGAAATTATACTTAACCTGCTCAAACTTGTCTTTTATGTTAAAGCTTTTTAATTACTATTTGTAATTTTTACTATATAGAGTTTAGTGAAATTGAATGGTCACAATTATATATTGAAGCTTAAGCTTTAATAATAGAGTCTTTTAAGTACCATCTCTATTAGTAATTAGTGATGAGTCGTTAATTTCCCAACGGGCAAGAGAAAATAACCACTTAGATTCATATTAAAATATTCATTAGTTACAAAGTTAAAATAAAACAAAGATATTATGATAAGAAGTCCATCTACCAAAACTTTGAATGCCTTTCTATTAGAAGAAAAACGTGACAAAAAATATATATATTTCTATCTATGTATGTTTCATTTGAGTGCGCGAGCACGAAAGAAAATATGTTTGAAAAGAGTTTGTTTGTGCTATGTAGTATATCAAATTTTCAACTCTAGCTTAAAGAGAATGGTTATATTATATGGATTACCTTATAAAATAGTAATTTGAAATTGTTTTAATCAGATTACTTGCAAAATATTTTGTTTCAATTTAGGTCACTAAAGTTTCATTTATGTTTTAATCCTAGATATCTGAGCAAGAAACATAAACATACGTTAATAACTAACGTATGAAAAAAAAAACTTTTGAGTTCTTAACTAGCTATACCAATTGAGTCAAGTCAACGTGCATATAACCGTATAAAGTCTTAAAAAACTATGATAATATTTTGATACTATATTCACAGTTTCATTTAGGATCACCATAACATCTTTATTTATTCATACATATTGAAGTAACGAATTAAAGGGAAAATTTTTAAAATAAACGTTTATGAAAATAGTTTTCAGGTTTTAGGTGTCATTTGCAAGAAATTTTCAAAATAGGTATTATAATCTAGTTGTGACAAGTAGTTTGTATAGCCAATTAAAACTTAACACGTGTCTTTAAACTAACCGTAACGAGCAGATTTACTAACTATTTACTCGTCATGACTAAATAAGTTTTATGCCTCGTAATCAACGCCACGAGTAATCCATAAGTTCTTTAGTCGCGACGAGTAGATTGCAAAGTTAAATTAGTCGCAACGAGTTAACTACTAATAAACTACTCGTGTAGGGAATGTAAACTAGGTAAACTAGTCGTTGTGGCTAAAGGACTTATGTAACATCCCGAAATTTCTAAAGTAATATTTAATATATTATTCTGTCGGGTGAAATAAACGAGTTAGTGGAACGATAATAATAATAGCAAAATATGAAGACTTAGTAGGATAATTAGATGGGATTAGATATGGACCAAAAGGAAATATGGGCCTTCGATTCATGGGCTTAAGGGAGTATAAATACCCCCCTTAAACCCCAATCCTTTCCATTCCATCCATTTATCCATCCTAATCTCTACACACTCCAAAACACACAACCCGAACCAAGATCCAAAGGCAAGGACCCGAGCTCGTTGGTGCTAGATCGCCGTGACGAACCAAAGCAACAAGACCAGCTCGTGTTCGTAGTTCGACTCATTTACGGTACGTTTATATATTGAACATGTTCGTTTAGGTTTGGATTAGTATAGAAATGATAGATCGGTGTTTGTATGGTAAAAACGAATCCTACAAAGCTAAACTTACTGAAAATGGTTAAGATTTGATGGGTTAATCGATTGATAAAAGAACCCGTAACCTATATGCCTAAATCGCACCCCTTAAACATCGATGTTAGGCCGATTTGATGGTTGGGGTTTGTAGGCGCTGGTCAGACGATTCCGTGCATACCTAAATCGAGTTATTTGGTTAAGAAACAAAGATAATTAAGGACGAACAGTAGCTGCAGCCGACAACTTCGCCTGCAAGCTAAGTTCGCCTGATGAACTTCGCCTGCAAAGCTAAGTTCGCCTGATGACAACTTCGCCTAAAAGCTAAGTTCGCCTGATGACAACTTCGCCTAAAAGCTAAGTTCGCCTGATGACAACTTCGCCTAAAAGCTAAGTTCGCCTGATGACAACTTCGCCTAAAGCTAAGTTCGCCTGATGACAACTTCGCCTAAAGCTAAGTTCGCCTAAGGTTTAACTTCGCCTAGAGTCAAGTTCTATTAGAAAATAAATTAAAACGATAAGTAAAAGTAATCTAATACTAGGCCACCAGATTAAAATCAGGCGAGTATTGATACGTGTAACTTATACAGTCAGCCGAGCTCAGTTAAAGAAGGGATTTACAACTATCGGAGGAAGAAGCAGAGTTCAGGTGAGTTTCTAGCCCCATTTCCTTGTTATGTTTTCGGGGCTGTGTGCATACTCGATGTGAAGTGTGAATACACTTACCTTAAGTGGTAAGTGTATGCTATAGATGTTATACGAGGTATATATTTTATAATGCTTGTCGGTACGTGAACGATCTTCGGATATTGCACGTATCGCCAAGGATAGTAAATTCCAAGTGGTTGATAGTGTGTATGAATGTTATGATGTGACTTGTTTATTACGTAAATACTGAACTGATATGAAGTGTGATATAGGCAGGTAGAGGTAGAGTGTGTTAGAAGTGGCAAAAGTCTAGTAAGGGTGTTAGTGGCATAACGTGAGCGCGTGATAAGGAAAGCCTGTACGTGCCATCGTTATTATGTGTGAATGATTGTTGATGTGACTTGCTTATTATGTAAATGATATGAAGCGTGTTGTAGACAAGTAGAGGTAGAGCGTGTTAGAAGTGGCAAGAGTCTAGTAAGAGTGTTAGTGGCATAACGATAGTACGTGGTAGGGTAAGCCTATACGTGCCTTCGTTATTAAAGTGGCAAAGTGGCATAACGTTTTACGTTATTAAAGTGGCAAAGTGGCATAACGTTATACGTTATTAAAGTGGCAAAGTGGCAAGGTGGTAGGTGTAAATAAGAGGCTAAGTGGTAAGGTAAACAGGTTAGATATTGGACTACGTGTCTGCGGATACGTATATGATGCATGTAGTGGTTGTATGATAAGTTGCTTGATTAACTAGAACTCACTCAGCGTAGCTGACTTTTAGTATGCACGCAGGTGATCAGACCCAAGAACTAGCATGAGGATGGCACATGGCATGGATTGAACGGCTGGCATCTTAAGATGGAAGAAAAGATGTTTTAAATATAATGATTTGTTTTATAGTATCAGATAAGAGATTGAATGTTTTGTAACGAATGCTTCAAGTAAACGTTTCCGCGAAAGTTTTAATTAACTCTGATTGCAAGAACTGTGTTTATGAGTAAATCCGACGCTAAAGTAAGGCTACCGGGTTCGGGGCCTTACAAGTTGGTATCAGAGCAAAGTTCGAGAGATTTAAGCATCCTACATGCTTAGACTCAAACAGAGAATGGGATTTAAGTAAGAAAGGAAAGAAGATGCCAGTTCAAGAATGCCATGTGTCGCTCAAGCAAGATCAGTAAAGGTAAAGTGTATGATTAAATGATATATGTTAATGAGAAAGAAAAGATATGTGATCGGCAGGGATAGGAATAATTGATTGTTTGATTTGACTAACTGCTTAAGTAGAACCAGCACAAAGAGACTCATAAAAGGAAGTGTATAGGACACGGAAAGCAACGTGATCAGCTAGTCACAGCTGGCCACTGTTATTACCTGTTAGCCTTGCTATCCTTGTACTAAATAGTTCCTTGAGTGATGATGTTTGTGTTTTCCCTTTTAGAATACGATGGCTGGAGCTGGAGACATTGCTGGAGCTGGAGGTCGCACTGGACGACGCGGCAGGCCTCGTCGTGTCCAGCAACTTTCGGTTGAGACAGCTTCTAACACCGAAGATGAAGGAAGCGCAGCTGGAGGAGACCAGAACAACAACGAAGAGGTTCAACTTAGCCCTGCAGTTCAAGCAGCCATTGTTCAAGCTGTAGTTGTTGCTGTGAAGAACCTGAATCCCGAAAGATCTGCTGGAAGCCGTGAACGAACTGCTGAAGGGGCGGGTGGTGATGGTAGGAAGGATGGGGAAGGAGAAAGAGAGGCCTCGAGTGAGGATAAGTCTGTGAAGGTTGATGACAGGAAAAGAGGCCAAGATTGGTGCAACTATAAGTCCTTCAAAGGATGCGACCCGCCAAAGCTGACTGGGTTGGGAGACGCAATCGCTACTCTCCAGTGGATAACCACAATGGACAAGAAAATCTGAATTAGCGAATGCCGTCCCGACCAAGCAGTGAGTTATGCCACTCAGTCATTTGAAGATGAGGCCATGTACTGGTGGGAAACTGTGGAACAAAGGAAGACCCGAGAGGAGATTAAGGCCATGAGGTGGGATGACCTTAAGGAGTTAGTGATGAAAAGGTTTTGTACTGATGCGGAGGTTGAGAGGGCCGAGATGAAATTTCTGAATCTGAAGGCGGACAAGATGACACATCGTGAGTACACCACTGAATTCAACCGCATGTCTAGGCTGGTTCCTGACATGGTGAACACCGAGGCGAAACGGATCAAGTGCTACGTTAGAGGACTTCCCCAGAAGGTCCGCATGTTAGTCAGGGCCAACAAACCTGTTACCTTTGAGTCGGCGGTCGAGTTGGCGGAGATGGTCTATGTTGATCTGGCGGCGGATGATGTGGAAGTGGAAGATGAGGAAGAAGGGAAAGGAACTAAAAGAGCTAGGGATGTCGTGGAGCGTGCAGGGAGAAAGACACAGAAGATGGCAGGAAAGGAAGCATGTAAGGTGTGCGGGAAGATGCACTTGGGGGAATGCAAGGCTGGTCCAAATCAATGCTACCGATGTGGGAGGAAGGGGCACATCTCCCGTGAATGCACCGAGGACCAGAAGTGTTACAAGTGTGGTAAGTCAAGTCACATAGCTAGGGAGTGTGGAGAAGCCGTGGCAGTGGGGGAAGGAAGAGGAGACGCGTGAAAGGATGGTCTATTAGCTGCTGAGGAGGTTGCAGGAGAATAAGTGGCATGTCACGGTTGTTTTATGTTTAGTAGTTAAAGAGTGTTTTATGTTACAGTTGAACCTATGTTTGTTTAGCAAGCTTGAATGATTTCCTTTTATGCTATGAAGTACTTGTGATTTCTTGTGATTTTGTATGAACGACCTATGAATTTATCTTGAATGCGTGTTGGTTATGATAAATAGTTGTGTGAGGGTAAAGCGTCGCCTTAGGAGTTAGCGTTATTATATAAAACAAGGTTCCTCGAGAAGGTGAGATGAGACTTGGCACATTGAGGGTCTCATGGACAAGCTACCTTAATAGCTAAAACACATGATCACCGCTCGATGACTACAAGTCAGGAGTAAGAAGGATAACTCAGAAAGCAAAGGTGATTCAATAAAGTGTGCGATTATAAAGAAAAAGGTATTCCTTTTGCAAGAAATAAGCTAGGTTTCGGGGACGAAACCTCTTTAAGGAGGGAAGACTTGTAACATCCCGAAATTTCTAAAGTAATATTTAATATATTATTTTGTCGGGTGAAATAAACGAGTTAGTGGAACGATAATAATAATAGCAAAATATGAAGACTTAGTAGGATAATTAGATGGGATTAGATATGGACCAAAAGAAATATGGGCCTTCGGTCCATGGGCTTAAGGGAGTATAAATACCCCCTTAAACCCCAATCCTTTCCATTCCATCCATTTATCCATCCTAATCTCTACACACTCCAAAACACACAACCCGAACCAAGATCCAAAGGCAAGGACCCGAGCTCGTTGGTGCTAGATCGTCGTGACGAACCAAAGCAACAAGACCAGCTCGTGTTCGTAGTTCGACTCATTTACGGTACGTTTATATCGAGAACATGTTCGTTTAGGTTTGGATTAGTATAGAAATGATAGATCGGTGTTTGTATGGTAAAAACGAATCCTACAAAGCTAAACTTACTGAAAATGGTTAAGATTTGATGGGTTAATCGATTGATAAAAGAACCCGTAACCTATATGCCTAAATCTCACCCCTTAAACATCGATGTTAGGCCGATTTGATGGTTGGGGTTTGTAGGCGCTGGTCAGACGATTTTGTGGATACCTAAATCGAGTTATTTGGTTAAGAAACGAAGATGATTAAGGACGAACAGTAGCTGCAGCCGACAACTTCGCCTGCAAGCTAAGTTCGCCTGATGAACTTCGCCTGCAAAGCTAAGTTCGCCTAATGACAACTTCGCCTAAAAGCTAAGTTCGCATGATGACAACTTCGCCTAAAAGCTAAGTTCGCCTGATGACAACTTCGCCTAAAAGCTAAGTTCGCCTGATGACAACTTCGCCTAAAGCTAAGTTCGCCTGATGACAACTTCGCCTAAAGCTAAGTTCGCCTAAGGTTTAACTTCGCCTAGAGTCAAGTTCTATTAGAAAATAAATTAAAACGATAAGTAAAAGTAATCTAATACTAGGCCACCAGATTAAAATCAGGCGAGTATTGATACGTGTAACTTATACAGTCAGCCGAGCTCAGTTAAAGAAGGGATTTACAACTATCGGAGGAAGAAGCAGAGTTCAGGTGAGTTTCTATCCCCATTTCCTTGTTATGTTTTCGGGGCTGTGTGCATACTCGATGTGAAGTGTGAATACACTTACCTTAAGTGGTAAGTGTATGCTATAGATGTTATACGAGGTATATATTTTATAATGTTGTCGGTACGTGAACGATCTTCGGATATTGTACGTATCGCCAAGGATAGTAAATTCCAAGTGGTTGATAGTGTGTATGAATGTTATGATGTGACTTGTTTATTACGTAAATACTGAACTGATATGAAGTGTGATATAGGCAGGTAGAGGTAGAGTGTGTTAGAAGTGGCAAGAGTCTAGTAAGGGTGTTAGTGGCATAACGTGAGCGCGTGATAGGGAAAGCCTGTACGTGCCATCGTTATTATGTGTGAATGATTGTTGATGTGACTTGCTTATTATGTAAATGATATGAAGCGTGTTGTAGACAAGTAGAGGTAGAGCGTGTTAGAAGTGGCAAGAGTCTAGTAAGAGTGTTAGTGGCATAACGATAGTACGTGGTAGGGTGAGCCTATACGTGCCTTCGTTATTAAAGTGGCAAAGTGGCATAACGTTTTACGTTATTAAAGTGGCAAAGTGGCAAGGTGGTAGGTGTAAATAAGAGGCTAAGTGGTAAGGTAAACAGGTTAGATATTGGACTACGTGTCTGCGGATACGTATATGATGCATGTAGTGGTTGTATGATAAATTGCTTGATTAACTAGAACTCACTCAGCGTAGCTGACTTTTAGTATGCACGCAGGTGATCAGACCAAAGAACTAGCATGAGGATGGCACATGGCATGGATTGAACGGCTGACATCTTAAGATGGAAGAAAAGATGTTTTAAATATAATGATTTGTTTTATAGTATCAGAGAAGAGATTGAATGTTTTGTAACGAATGCTTCAAGTAAACGTTTCCGCGAAAGTTTTAATTAACTCTGATTGCAAGAACTGTGTTTATGAGTAAATCCGACGCTAAAGTAAGGCTACCGGGTTCGAGGCCTTACAACTTATAAATTACTCGTGGGCGTTGATTACGAGGCATGAAACTTATTTAGTCGTGACGAGCAAATGATTAGTGAACTTGCTCGTTACAGTTAGTCTAAAGGCGCGTGGCAAGTTTTAACTGGTTCTACAAACTACTCGTGTGTAATCATAAATTACTCGTCACGACTAGTTTATAATACTATTTTGGGAATTTCTTGCAAATGACGCCTAAAACCTGAAAAACGTTTTCATAAACGCTTATTTTGAGAATTTTCCCCGAATTAAATCAAGGATACATCTTGTGAAAACTTTTAGCAACGTATAATTAATATAATTGTTGATCAACTATTTTATAATGTAGACATATTTTAATGGGTCAGGCTAAACGTACCCCTGGTTGCTTGTCATACCTCATTCCTGAAAAAACCAACTTTCATAATACCCCTTGAAATCATATAATTAACAAATTAGCACAAATTTATGGATTTCAGATTATTTTTTTTACAAGTTGCGTTTTCATTTTATATTTCGGGTTTCGAATTTCGGGTTTAGGGTTAAGGGTTTCGGTTTTAGGGTATAGGGTTGAGGTTTAGGGTTTCGGTTTGGGTTTAGGATTTAGGTTTCTGGGTTTAGGGTTTCGGGTTTATTTTGTAAAAGATAAATAGTTAAAATAAGGATATTATAAATATATATACTATTAAAATTCAAAAAAAGATATTATAAATATTTACAATATTAATACTAAAAAAATAAATTAATAGTAATACTTGATATTTTTTAATTTGATATATGTAGTGGAGACTATCAAGTAAATTTTTTTTGTAGGACTAATATGTATATAAATAATGTTAAGAGCTAATAGTAATGATGTGAAAAGTTCAGAGGGGGGTATATTTAATAAAATTGGTGTAAGTGGGGTACGTTTAGCAACACCTTATTTAATACAACCACACGTTATTGAATTAAATACATTAATTTATATTTAGGATTTTCTAACGTGTGCCCTAAGGGCACATGTAATAAACATTAACTATGAGAATATATTTGTTGAAACTATAATTATATATTAGTTACATTCATCTCTTAATAAATACCATATTCAACATTATATTTTCATCTTCTAAATATTACCTCCATTAATAACTACTAAATAAAATTTTCTAATTCCCTCTAATATTACTATTTTATCTTCCACCATTTTTATATTCATTTATATGTAAAGAATATTCAAATATGAAAGTGTCTTTTGAAATTCTTATAACGTCTCCAAGTGTTGAACCAACTCAATTACATTAGTTATAGGACAATTGTTTTCTGTAAAAGATTATGTAATATCCAAAGTTCCTTCTTGGTGTAATTGAAAGACGTTATTGTATTGAGCCTCTTCCCGTCTCCATTGTGATAGCCAATAACTAAAAGGAATTTCAAAGCAACCTGTATGGAGAAAAACACTCAAAACATGATGACAAAGTATCCCGACAAATTCAAAGTTTTTGCAAGTGCATTCAGCCATCTTACCATCTCAAACCACCTAATACCATCGAGCCGCTTTGTAATGCTTGACAATAAAACTTGTGTCATTTTCTTTGCAAGCCGAATATTGAATCGCTAGAGCAAGTTGATCCTGAGTTGGTTCAACACTTGGAGACGTTATAAGAATTTCAAAAGTCACTTTCATATTTGAATATTCTTTACATATAAATGAATTTAAAGATGGAGGGACATGAAATTAATGTTTTAAAAACTGGTATTTTACTTGTACCGGATTGGGCAATAAATGGTACAACCGGTTGAACCGGGTTATACTGAGAGGTTCCACCGGTTAAATAGTTTACCTCATAATTTCCTATAAACGAAACTTCAATAAAAAAATAACCCAAAACTAAATGATTCATATAACAAAAAATAATCAAAAGTTAATCCATATTAAAAAAAAATAGTTCTAAAGTTTACACGCTTGAATGTTAATTGTTGGGTTGAAATTAATGTTGAAAATATATGGGCTGCATATATCAAAAATTTCTCGGGCTTAAAACCAGTATTTTAGACAAAAACCGCCGGTGCGATGTTCTAGCAAACCGGTCAAAAATACCAGACTCAAAATACCAGCCTATTGTGCGAAATCCGGTTTAACCGGTTCAATCGGCCGCTTTGAACCGATTTTTAAAACACTGGATGAAATACTAATTTAGAGGAAATTAGAAAATTTTTATTCAATAGTCATCAATGAAGGTAAGGTTTTGAGGAGGAAAATATAATGTTAAATATGGTAGTTATTAAGAGATTAATGTAACTAATATATAATTATAGTTTTAACAAGAATATTCTCATAATTAATATTTCTTACATGTGTCCTTAGGACACGTTAGAAAATCCCTATATTATATTTTAAAACAATTAAATAATTGGTCAAATTAAAGATTGTAACCCCGAAAGCAACAAAAATTAAGGATTGTAAAATGAATTTAGGGAAATTCTTAAAATAGTCTAAAACAAGAGCCAATTCTCAAATTAGTCCAAAAATTTTCAAATTTCCAAATATAATCCACTGAAAACCATCGGCGTCGATGTATTTGGATTCCCACCATTGGTTTTCTTCTTCCAATAAAAGTCTGCCACGTATAAAGCACTTCACGTAACTCGTGGGCTTTGTTCTCAAATCTATCTTAGCCGATTGTTTAGGACTGAAATCCATCTCCACAAATTTAGATGGTTTTCCATTAAAATATATTTAGGCCGTGAGTTTTCAAAAAACATAGAATTCTGCGGTTTTTTGTAATTAATCTTCTCAAATAAATTTATAGTGAATTTAAACTTCCGAGATGATTTTCGAAAAAGCATGAAAAAAATCCTATTTTCAAATTTCTTAAGTATAAAACACGATTAATTTGCACGAGATCGAGTTTAACTTGAGAATGAAACAAAAGGATGATTAAATTCTCATTAAAATTGGTAAACACTTTACAAAAGTATAAGGACGGCCGTAACTTTGGCTAAACATTATACAAAAGTTCAACTTACATAATTTGAACATAAAAATACAAAAGATGAAAACTAGTGTGGTTGAAGGTGGTTGCCAGATCTGAGCTTGCGGGTGCTTCCATGGTGGTTGACGGTGGTGGTCGGAGGAGGTTGAATATGGTGTAGTGGAGGTCCGGCGATTGTTTCCATCATAAAACAAACCAAGGAAACCAGGATCCATATCAACCACTTCAATCCGATCACCTTTATTAAATTTCATTCTTCTAGTTGAGAGCAACCAACCAAAATTTTTGTTAACTTATGAGAAATGCAAGTAATGAAGAGGATTGATAACTGAAGAGAAAAATAAGAGAAATAATAGATCTTTTTGTATGTTTTTTCAAAATATTCTTGGAAGTCTAAATTCACTTAAAATTCATCTAAGAAGTTGAATTTAAAAAAAAACGCGGAATTTGAGGTTTTTGAAAATTGATGACCCAGATAAATTTGACTTGAAAACTCACGGCCCAGTCTAAATTCGTGGAGGAAGATTTCAGTTCAAAACAATCGGCCAAGATAGATTTGAGAACAAAACTCACGGGTTAGGTGAAGTGTTTTACACGTGGCAGACTTTTATTGGAAGATGAAAACCTTCGGCGGGAATCCAAATGCATCAGCGCCGATGGTTTTCAGTAGACTATATTTGAAATTTTGAAAAGTTTTGGACTAATTTGGAAATCTATCTCTTGTTTTGAACTATTTTAGAAATTGTCCCATGAATTTATTATGAGACAATTAAATGTTTGATCATATTCAACCGACATGAAATATTTGTAAAAGAATTAAAAATAAAGCTTGTATGTAAATATAATTAATTGGTCAAATACAAACTTATTACCATGTTTGAATAAGAATTTTGCTCCAATCAGAAATCGCGGGTATGAGTCTTACCAAACCCAGATAGTCTTTAAATGGGTTATAACATCTCATTATTTGTGAAACTCTTTCATAATAAAAAAAATTTTCCGCGGGTCATGGGTCTCACCAAACCCGGATAACCCTTAAACGGGTTATAACATCTCATTTATTTGTGAAATAACTCCTTAATCATCAAAGAATAATTTCCACAGGTTATGGGTCTTACCAAACCCTAATAGCTCTCAAATGGGTTATAAGATCTTATTTATTGGTAAATACTTTCATACTCAAACCCTAATTTTATTTATCTTCTTTACATGTTATCCATTGCTGGTATATCATCTCCATCGCCGGTTAACTTCCGATACTACCCGCCATCGTCAACTAAATCAACATCCCTTTTTTCATTAGACAAATATTTGTGGTCATGTTTGTTCATTTAAAAAAATAAACATGTTCGTATTCGTGTATTTTTGTTCGTTAAAAAATCTAAAAAACCTATACATCTCAACTGAAAAATACCCAAATGCAAAAAAATATAATAGCAAACTAATATATATGTATTAAATTAAAACAAACTACGTTAAAAAATAAAATAAATCATCATAAAATAGCAAAACGATTAAAAACAAAAACTTAAATAAACTCCCGTAACATGGGAGGATCAAATTAGTTTTATCATATATGTTTCTGTACATGTGATTTGTTGTTTTATCGCAATGACATATACATACATATATACATATATAGTTTTAATAAAAAAAATTAAAGAGATATAAAACAAAAATTAGAGCTCGAAACAAATTTATGTATTTATTTTATTATTATTATTATTATCATTTTTTAATGAACTGAAAAATAGGATTTAGATGACAGTCAAATTAGACCACAGTTTCCAAAAATATTTACGGTCGCCGAAATAATATAGATGTCGTTGGATTATTATTATTACTTAATAACATAATGTAATATATATATATATATAGGGTTGGTATCATTTAAGAACTCAAAAAAAGTTAAGAACTCTTAGGAATCCTTAACAATCAAACAATTTTTTAATTTTTTATATATTAACATTATTTAAGATTAGTTTTATCATATTTTATATAAAAAATTTTGATTACATATATTAATCACAAGTTTACATATATGTAAACTTTTTGTACTAACAAATTTACATAGTTGTACAATAAAACATAGATATGTATAAAAATTAATTTTCAAAATTGTAATCGTAGATATAGATATAAAAAACGATAAAACTACTCTCAAAGAGCATTAACAAACAAAATTTTTTATAAAAAACATTAGTTTTCAAGGATTCTTTCAAGTTCTTAAATAATTTAACAGTCTGTAATGATACGCATCATATATATATATATATATATATATATATATATATATATATATATATATATATATATAATTTTAAATTTATCCTTCCAAATAGTTTAGTAGCCAAGTTATCATTTAAAGCTTGAGTTTGATTTGTATTAATTTTAACTAATCTTACAATACTAATAAACAAAAATAATGATATCTATGTGTCCTAACCACATTCATTCCTAGATTAAAATTCCATATTAATCTTCTAATCTCTCTTCTCTTTAATCCATGCTATCCATGGGTCATTGGTGAAAATGGATTGACCCATGAGTTACATCTCAAGATATAATGCATACATTAATGACTATTTATAATAATATAAAGTCTAAAACATAATTTTTGCTCAATGCATACATTACTTTTTATTAAAGATGTCAACACATGTTTTAACAATAAGGACTTAGAATTCAGTTTGAATTATGCAAGACTTCTCACTACATATATATAAATTTTTAATTATGCTATTTAATTTAAATTTCCAATTAATGTGATTATTAATTTTGTATCTTTAATTTAAAATTATAAACGTAGTCATTCTAAAAAAAACTTTTAAGCATTGAAACAATGATCAGTTATACCTAAAGAAATTTGGAGTCCTATAATTTAGATTTTTTCTAAAAAGTTATAAAATTGAATTCTTTACATTTTGAAACTTTAAAATTTCGTTGTTTTTATTTCATAAACATTTATTACATAATCAATTTCAACAAAACAAATCTTATGTTACTCTACTAATAAAAGAAATTGTTGATGCTTAGGTGTCAAGCTTACATTCACTCATAGCCTAATTTTTCATCATAATTTCTAATATCTCATCTCATTCATCCTAACTATCCATTAGTCAAAACCAATTTATCAATTGGGTTATAGCATAGTTAGATTTTATTAACTATTTAAAGGTGTATAAATGCCACATTTATAATCACCATTAAAGAAGAATTGATGCTAAATATAATCAATTATTGGGTTGGTTGTGATTTTTCATCATTGCATATTTAGGTGTGCATATATGTAATCTGATGACATTATACTATAGATTATTGTCTATATGCATATTGATCATTATCTTTTAAATATTGTTACACGAAAAAATTTCATTAAGTTCATATTATCCACCATGTGTAGTACACATAGTTAAACATGAAGAAGATACATTTTATAAGTCGTGAAACGTGAAAAATTTATAATTCATAAATCGTTTACTTTGTCTAATACATTAATTTACATGGTAAATGATACCTTAAAAATGATGTTTACAAATTTGAAAATACTTCTTTGTATAAAAAATTTGTATCACATGTTGCGCTTAATGTGAAGACACCTTTGGACATGCAATCCTATTACCAAATTTTGTTTGTCGCATTTCGGACAAAAATTGTATCACATGTTTCGTTCTGATTTGACATGAGGCAATCATCGAATACGTATGGATCTTTTTAAAAAATGGTGACTTTGGTTCATTTCAAAACAACTTTAATAAAAACTAATATAGCCTCAAAGGCTTGTGTAGGACATTTCATTTATAGCAACTCGGTTTATCATCATCAATGAATCTTTTAGATTTATTATATGGTATGTTAAGCTACACGCAATTTTAATTAGGAAAAGTATTTTAAGAATCACCATTAAAATACGATACCTGATTTTTTAATTTATTTTTACCTTTCATTTTGTTTATTTTTTTAAAAATAACAGAATTTATTTATTTTTATCATTGACAAATCCCGTGTAATACACGGGTTCAAACGCTAGTGTATATATAAAGATGAACTAGAAGAAGGCTTACCGGAATAACGAAAGGAAACATGATAGATCCACATATGTGAAACAGGTCATGGTACGCATCGAGCAAAACCGAAGACACGAGAGGGAGATTTACTCTTTAGTGCTCATTTATGAACCTTCTAATTCCAATGAAGTGGAGTTGCCGAAATTCTCTAAAATATTGCATAATATTCTAGACATAGAAGAGATGATCAACTAAGCTATTGTGTGAGTTTAGGTGATTTTTATGGTGAGATCTTGGATTGGTGTGGTAGCTCAGTTGGCTCAGGTTGATGATAACATGTTATAAACTAGAGAGAATGAAGAATGAAAGATGTTTTATTCATGTGTGTATATAACCATTACAAGAGACATATATATAGTAGACATAGAGATTGAAACCTACTCTATAATGAATATGTTACAAATGTGGTATAATGTCTGTATTAAGTGTATTTAACGTAGAGTTTCACAACAAATTCATTTTTAAGGGTTTGAAATAAAACACTTGTAATTTATTATACAATCATCTATACTATATATAATGTGGCGGTAAAGGGCAAATTAAGACGGTGGTTTTAAGGGAATTACAAATTTTTAAGCATATGGTACAAGTATAAAGAAGGACAAAGTAGTTTTTTTAACATAAAAACTCACGTGTAATCCATAATTTTCCAAAACATTTACAATATTTGCCCCTTAACTATTGTAAAATTAAAGAATAGTTACAATTTTGATCCTTCATCTTTTATGCATATATTCTTTATATTTTCACTTTTAACCTTAATTCACCCGCGATTTTTAAACGGTCATAACTTTTTCGTACGTTAATATTTTTTTTAAAAAAAATTGCACCATAAAAACGAGCATTTAATTCTCTTTAATTTGAGTATGATATTGTTATAGTTTTTTTCAGTTAAAAATAACAATTTTACGTATATGTATTTGTGGTTCGTTTTTGATGGTTTTAAACTAAACTGTGAGCCAAGCTGTTAATAACGCTTTTGTCGTCGAAAATTAAAACCGGACCGTTGAAAATTTAACTCAACAAAACCAAACAATTAGCAATGGTTAGGTTCCAGTTTCGTTTGTACTTCGATACTAAATTGAGTTTAAAATAAGAATTACTAATCTATATATATCAATAAACAGTTTCACGGTATAAAACGGAACACTGAACAGTGAACACCCATAAATCTATTACATGATTATCAAGGTTTGTATTCCCCGCTGCATCGCGCAGGCATTCGTCTAGTATATATTTAATAAGTTAAAGTTTATAGAAAATTTAAATTTTAAATTAAACTTGTTATTCATCCAATAATATCATTTCTTATAAAATATTAATATTAATTAACTAATATGGTCACTTTGACCTTAATTTTTTTAATTATTATTCAAAATCAACATGAAATTTGGTTACTTGTAAAAGCTTAATATTAATAACTAATACAATATATCTATATAAAACAAAATAATAATTATTAAAAAGAGAAACGATAGATTAAAAAGGAAAAGAATGATATATAAAACTATTAATAAGAAATAGAAATATATTTAATATGATAGATAGGAGAGAAACTTTTATAAGGGTGAGTATAGTGAGCGACGAGGGGCGAAATTAGGAGGGAACACCACTCCCCATGCGATAAATGGGGCGGGGGGAGGGGGGCGATGAATATTACTCGTCGTGTTTTATTATTATTATTATTTTAATCAAAGTGACGGTTAACGGTCATAAATAAAAAAAATTAAAACAATATATATATATATATATATATATATGGATTAGATTTATTTCAGAAGTTTTCTTAGAGAGAGAAGTGTGAGAAGTTAATGCAACCAATCAGATCTTTTCTTTTCTTTTATTATTTATTTAATATTAAAGTTATACATAGAGATATAATAGTAAAAATGTGTATTTTTATATATGGTAAGATCTAGTTGAAAGTTACATGTGGTTGAATATTAATTATTTTATCCTCTTTTTATTTCAAAACGTATATTTCATTTTAATCACAATTTTATTTGATACACAATTAATCTTTTCCCCTTTGTATATTTTCTACTTTTTTAAGCATTTAAAAGTAACAAGCTAGTTTTTTTAAATTATTTTTTTTTATCATTTTTAATCTATGTGTAAGGCCCCGTTGCCGGTAGCCCTACTTTCGTGTTGGATTTACTCATAAACGCAGTTCTAAATATCAGAGTTAATTAAAACATTCGCGGAATATAAAAGCTTTCATAAAACATTTCATAACAAAACACATCTTGTCTTAAAACGTCATATTGTTTTTCAAAATAAACAAAACATTAGACTTAAACGCCTTGAGTCTTCCGATGCCAGCCTCTTATTCAGTGCCACGTGTCTCCTCAAGCGAGCTGCCTCATCTTACTCACCTGCGTGCATACTAAAAGTCAGCTACGCTGAGTGAGTTCTAGTTAATCATACATTATACAATACACACAAACTTATATTCTTTCATTCATACTTTCATACTTTCTTACTTTCTTTTGTACTAACTTGCTTTCATATCTTACGTTATAAAGAGCATTACGCCCTACATTCCTCGAGTATTATTAGGGCTCGGTACCCTCCTTCCTCGAGTATTATTAGGGCTCGGTACCCTCCTTCCTCGAGTATTATTAGGGCTCGGTACCCTCCTTCCTCGAGTATTATTAGGGCTCGGTACCCTCTTTCCTCGAGTATTACTAGGGCTCGGTACCCTCTTTCCTCGAATATTAGTAGGGTTCGGTTCCCTGGTTATCGAATATTAGTAGGGTTCGATTCCCTCTTCGTTACCATACAACCATACATCATACCTCGAGTATTATTAGGGCTCGGTACCCTTTTCTTAACCATACAACCATACAACTATCATTTCCTTCTTTTATTAACTTTATCACGTTCATACACATAAGCATACATATCATACTTACCTTATACATAGCGTTACAACCTGACAGTACGTGCAATATCCGAAGATCGTTCACGTACCATCAAGCAATCATTCATATATTTCACATTATTCACATAAGGCATACACTTATCTCTTAGGATAAGCGTATTAACAAACATATTGAGTATGCACACAGCCCCGAAAACATAGCACATAAATGGGGCTAGAAACTCACCTGAATCCTGTTACGCTCTCCGTTAATCGTTATTCCCTTCTTGAGCTGTGCACGGCTAACTGTATAATATTTACATGTATCAATTAACTACCATTACTCATATCATCTTTCTAGTCTTAGCTACTACCCACAACGAACGGGGGTCCGGGGGCAGCGCCCCTGGCAGCGGGGTCTAGGGGCGGCAGCCCCTAGCAGGGTCCAAGGGGCAGAGCCCCTGGCTGGGGTCGAGTTGCCAGGTCAGCTTGGAAAAATTTTATTTCCATTAACTATCGTAACACATTTTCCATTATAATTTCGAATCATTAATTAGTTTTCTAACTCAAAAGTTCAAGGGGTGAATTGTAATTAATTCATTCTTTTTCTAAGTCCAGGGACTGTTCTGTCATTTTATTAAACTTTATAGTTCGTTATTCAATTTTTAACGAATTGACTTATCTTAGCGAACTGGTCATTTGTAACGAACTGAGCCCTCTAGCGAGCTGGACCTCTGACGAATCCGTCCTTGTACGAACCAGTCCACATAGCGAATCAGTTCAAGTAACGAATTGGACCTTCTAATTCGTTATCTCCTCTAACGAATGGCTATAACGAATGGCTATAACGAAAGGGGGGGGGGGGTTAATTCGTTATCTTTTCCTTAACGAATCAGGACACGAACTAAGGCTAGTTCGTTATCTTTCCTCAGCGAATACTTAACGAATCACCCTTAATTCGCTAAATTCTCGTTAGCGAACTAGGGTTAGGTCAGGGAATGTCAGAACATTCCCTGACATACCCTTAACCTCGTACTACTTTTCCGGCGCCGTCATTGCCGGAAGGCCGCCGGAAAAACGCGAACTCACCGGAAAAACAATTTGTAACTCGTTTTTCACCGTTTTTCGCCCCGTTCGATCCAGATCTGAGCTAGGGTGATCCCTAAGCTCATCATAGGTTCGGTTTATACCCGATTCCACCCGGATCTCGTGATTTAAACGTTTTAACGGTTTCGGCTCGTTGTTTCGCAACTTTATCTAACGGGTTAAGCTCATACAATATTAAACTATCGTTACCTCGGACCGGTGCTCGATTTCCTTCTTGATTTCGGCTAGAGATAAGGAAGAACTAGAGAGAAATCTTAAGTGTGTGTTTTGGGTGGTGTATGGAATGTGTGAGAATGAATTAAATGAGGGATTAATGGTTTATATAATTGTGGATCATGGGCTTAAGCCCATGGTCCTTTCCTCTTTCTTTCATAATCCAAGTCCATAATCCATATCCATTTAACCCAACACTAGCCCAACTCGTATTCTATTTCTCTAAACTGATAACGACCCACTATAAAATAGACGATATTTATTCTATTAATAAAACCGAAATTAGGATGTTACACTATGATTAATTCATTCGCCATAAGTTTTCAAACTTAACCAAATCTAGAAAGACTTTCAGCGTTATCGAATTCGTAATACCACCTACACATTACATAAATAAACATACATACGATAACAATCCCTACACAACTGGATACAAATGAACCTACATAAGATAAAAATCGATCCCTACATAGCTACATACAAATGAACCTACACACGATAATAATCCCTACACAATAACCATCCATACATAAATGAACCTACATAAAAAATGAATTTCATTGTTACTATCTACACAACCAATAACAATCCCTATACAATTACATAGTTACTACCTTACTCAACAAATAATACTCCTACAGAATACTTAAAATCAATTATGTACTCCACAATAATCATAACATCCTACATAACGGATAAGTTTCATATACAGGTGTACTTATGTAGGTTTACATACACATATATCTTGAATACCTACACTGTATTGTAGAAGGTACTCGTGCATAATTGTGATTAAAGAGGTTTACATGCACAATAACCTAAAGAATGCACGTCTATACAAAAACATAAATCATACTATGAATATACAATTTTAGTGGATACATTAACACAAACTAACAATAGGTTTCATATATTATAATTAAGTAGTTGCGTGTACACTAAAACGAAAAAAACATAAAAGTTTAGGATTCCATAATACCAAGGAGATGAAACTAAGCATATAAATTATTGTTCTATACAAAAAATGGTCTATGATATTTAAACATAAGCAAAACGACACTACAATCTGGCTTAAACCACAAAGGCCCTATTTTTTTATCCAATTAAATAAGGTAAGGAATCGGTTATATATTACTTTTTCAACCTCAAAATACAAAACATTAAACCTTTCATAATGCTTGAAGCTATAATTGGGGTATTTAAATGTGAGGTGCAAGTTTTTTTTTAAATGATAATACACCAAATATACTAATATACCCTTTTGATATTAAATTTCATTCAAATGGTGAAACTAATATTACAAGAATGCCATTTTGAGTGTGACCATTGATCAAACAAAATCAGTGGATGTGATTCACTTCTCACACTTCTCTCTGTAATATCACTTCTCGCATGAACCATCCAATATATATATATATATATATATATATATATATATATATATATATGTACACACATATACCTCTTAATCTCTAACCTTTTATCCATTTCATACAAATCATTAACCAAATTCTACAAAAAAAACATACAAAAATGAATCCAAAAAACAACCCGAACCAACCATTCCATCCTTTCGGTCAATACCATGGTTCACAAAACCAACCGAACGTAAACATGCAATGGATCCCGAATACCGGAAACCAACCGAACCTAAACTATCTGTATCCTTTTCCTGGCCCGAACTTAAACATGCATGCCAACTACCTCATGCCCCAAAACTTCATGTCGGCGTTCGGGTCTACCCAGCCGGAGCCGGTGACGGTGCAGGAGACTTAAACGACGCGGGCCTCCAGTTCAAGCCAAAAGTCGACCCAGTAAACACAAAAAAAAAATACAACCGGGGGAGCCGATGGCGCAACATGATCCATACAAGCAATGGACCAAGGATGAGGAAGTAGCCCTCACAAGAGCTTGGATTGTCATTTTCGGAGGATCCCGACGTTAGTAAGTTTTTTAATGTTAAGTATTTATATCGTCATTTCGCAAGAGCTTGGATCGTCAATGGACCGAGGATGAGGAAAAAGTGCCCGAATATTATGGATATTAGTTTTTTTTGTTAAGTATTTTTTTTGTATTTCTTTTTAATTTTAATGTATTTTTATTTAATTATTCAATTTAATGTGTTTTTATTTTTTTAGTTTAATTATAAAAAGAAAATAATAAAAAATGGTGACATGACAAATGATGGGCTACAACACCATTACACCCTAAAAACAAAAACATACCATTTGCTGACTGGACCACGTGTCGCAATTCGTCCCAATTTGTAACATCCCCACTACACAATGATCACTCTAGTGTGATGACATTTGGCATTTAATACCCCTATATGTATAATATTGTATAGATTAATGACGCCATGTACTATTAGGTAATATAATATAGTGTGATATAGTAATAAAATAAATGAATCTTTACACACTGTAGTATAATGTGATATAAATGACAATAAATATCATACCATATTAGTGTATTGTAATTAGTATTATGTAGGAACTTAAAGCTCTATATAAGTTAGACCAGATATCGTTTTATTCAAATGCATAGTTTGAACAAATCAGCTTGTCTCATGAGAAAACGATTATTTTCCTTCATCGGATTACTTAATCTTTTTGTGACACCTTATGCGAATGTTTTAAGCGGCTATGGTAGCATGAAATGCATTACGTTTAAAGCTGTTGTTCATATCCAGACCGATGTAAACAATCTTCGATTTCACTGTCACTCAAAAGATGATGATCTAGGGGATGTTGTTAGGAATGCCGGAGAGGAATTCCAAATTAGGTTTTGTTTAGACTTTTGGGGACGTTCACACTTCTATTGTTATTTTTATTGGGAGTCAAAGCATGCAGACTTTTACGTCTATCAAGAGGCGTCACTTGGTGACACTCAACCTTATTGTGCTCGTTTACAACCCCACATGGAGTGTTATTGGAGGGGTACGAGAAGATGGATTTTATATTCCTCAAACGTTCGAACCCTAACCCGATGATTGGGTCAAACACATTGATTGGAAATGATATCATTAAATTTTATACCTTTTAATAATATTTATGTGTTTTGTTTATCGTCTCTTTATAATATTGATGTGCTAAAAGTAGTCAAATAATAAATAACTAAAATTATACTAATTTAGACACCAAGTAATACTTAGACCCTTAAACTTAACTTAAACTACTAACCGACAAGTGAACCGATCGACTCTAGTACAACTAAGTAGGTCCGAATATCGAACCCACGAGACTCTTTAAATTACGAAATTAGCAAACAAGACTCAACTACAAGACACTACTATTTATGAATAATATTTGAGGGGAAATTTAATACTAATAATTAAAACTTAATAATAACTAACTAATGATTACTTTAATTACTTAATAATAAAACTAATAATAAAATATTAAATTCCTAAACCTAATTAATATAATAATAATAAAACATAATCATAACCTTAAACTAATTAATTAATTAATAAAAACCTTAACCATAATTACTTTAACTAATAAACAATCAAATAAACTTAGATTACTTCAGATGACAAAGATAACTACATATGCTAGAATCCCCAAAGTTACGGTTATTAATTAAATAAAAAAACTCACGTTATGGAACCGGGATCATAAAATATCTTGACATAAAACCGAACAGGACGCTTGAACCTCAAGAAGACGCCTATGGATTTCTAACAAGTTTTAAGACTCACCAGTTTTATATTAAACTTCCTTACGGTTATTTAATCGCTAATGTCTAAGTATCTTTTATGACGAAAACCTACCTTACAGCGCGGAATTCAAAGATAGCAAAGCAGACTCAATTAACTTAATAGACTAAGCTGACAATCAAACCTAGACGGACTCCTTACGAAGAACTAAATCTAGCAATCCCGACAAGCAAAGATCTATCAATAGTCTATCACCTTACAGCTTTTTAGACTAGCAGCTCACTTTTATCTGTTTAATTGATTTTATTGTTTCTATGATTTTAATCTATATTAATCACAAACTAGTCAAGAACACACAGTAAATGACTTAACAAAACGCTATCCTATGAAACAATCAACAAGGACAATGTGAAACAATAAATCCAAGTAAACAAAACCAAGCAATCAAACGCATTAATTAAATCAAACTTAACAGTTTACTTAGAACATAATATCCATAACGAAACGAAATCCAAACAAAAATCAAACCGAACTAAGGTTCATCACGACCTAGTTAGTTTATGGAATTTAGCCTAGCATCATATAGTCTAAATCAAACAAAACAATTAATACTGAAAACATGGTGAAAATCTAAAGAACGAAGGATTAAAGGCGATAAAACCCGTAATCTCCAAACATGAACGTATAAGTCTTCACCGGCTGTCCTCTTGCCTTCAAAATCACCACAAAACTCGAAATATAGCTCCAAGAACTCTAAAATTCGGATGGTGGCTTCAGGTTATGTTCAGGTTTAAGTTAAAGATGTTTAAATACCCAAAACAAGGCCCAACAAGTGATAAAAACGAAATTAAAAATCCTCCAGCTTTGCCTAGGCGCCGCGCGACGGGCTTTGGCCTCCCCGGTCGCGCTGTGCGGCGTGCTCCACTAAGGGGGCCTGGCTCCTTCCTGTCGCGTTCCTTTGGCTCTTTTTAGCTCGTTTTTCGTTCTTTTTAATCACGATCAAACCCCGGAACCTACGAAACATAAAAATGTTTGTAGTATACAAATCTCGACTAAAAACGAACAAAAACTATTAAAATATTAAATAAAATATACACGAGAAACATAAACATTTAGCATTATATCAAATATCAATATCAATATATTGAATATTTTTATAACAATCATGTGTTGTCTTGTTAGAAAGGGATTTCAGTTTTTCTTTTTTGTCTCATTAGACTATCCGTAGTGGGCGACAAATGGGGCTTATAAGGGGGTGGAACACCGCCCATCGGTGATATAACCGGAGGGGGGGGGGGTTGTCGCAGGCGTGGTTTGATTATTATTATTATTGACCGTTGAACGGTCATAAGTTAAAAAAAACAATATATATATATATATACATATACCTCTTTTTCTTCAATTTCATCTCCATTTCATACAAAAATACATACTTTCTCCAAAAACAACTTAGAAACAACCCGAACCATCCATTCCCTACTTTCAGGCAATACCATGCTCCGCAAAACCAACCGAGCGTAAACTTTTAATAGTTCCCGAACACTGGAAACCAATCGAACCTAAACTATCAATTTTCTTTCCCTGACCGAACTTAAACATGTATGCCAACTTCCTCAACCCCCAAAACCTCATGCCGGTTTTCGGGTCTAGCCAACCGGAGCTGGAGCTGGTGACGGTGCCAGAGACTCAAACAACGCGGGCCTCCGGTTCAACCCAAAAGGCGGCCCGTAAACACAAAAAGAAGCAACCGGGGAAGCCGGTAGCGCCACGTGATCAATACAAACCATGGACGGAGGAGGAGGAACTAGCTCTCATAAAAGTTTGGATCACCATTTCGGAGGATCCTGACGTTAGTAAGTTTTTTAATAATAAGTATTTATATAAATTTAATTAGTATTTATTGAAAATTAATATTAATTGTGAAAATAATTTTAATTGGAGCAAACTTTCAAGCCGGCGGTATATTTTGGTTGAAAATATTTCAAGTTTGGCTTAGGCTTACGGGCAAACCAAGAGAATACCGAGGTAAAGAAGCGGTTCAAGCCCATTGGAAGGTTATCAATCAAGTATGCAAAAAATATGCTGGGATATACAACCGACTGAGTGACCACTGTTGACGTAGCGGGCAAAACGATGCCAACATCGAAACTCAAGCGTTAAGCGACTTTCGAACTCAAGGGCAAATGAAAGGGCGGCAAGGGAAGCCGTTTAAGCATTTAAGTTATTGGGAGAAGCTTCGGGTTTGCCCGAAATGGAAAGGGGCCCCCACCATTCCGGCCGCTCGACGATCCGTTGTATCATCCCAGGCTACAAAAAGATGAGAACCACGTATTCGACAAATCCGAGCACACCTGCAAAACCCTCCGATGCTCGTAACTTCAACCTCTTTGACGAGCATGGCGCGATTAATTTAGACGACGACCAAGTACAAGAGTTGGCTCAACCTCGCGGAAGAGGAAGAAAAAAGAATACGAAAACTATGGGGGTGTTCGTCATCGTCTCGAGCCGATGTGGGGGTCAACAAAGAAGTCGAACAACTAAACAAGGTGTTCGGTCGTTTCGAAACCCATATCGTGGAACGTATTGCTACCCTCCAACAAACCAACCAAAATCACAAACGACTTTCCAGTCTATATGAATTGTGGCAAATGGGATGAAACCACGAGTTCCTCGTCGCAAAGGGGTTTAACGAAGAGGCTGCTTTATTGGAAGAACGACGAGTACAAAAAATGCGCGAATATTATGTATTTAGTTTTATGTTTTTTTTGTTATTTTTTTTTAATTTTAATGTATTTTTATTCATTTAATTAATTTAATGATTTTTGTTTGTTTTATTTAATTATAAAAAGAAGATAAAAAAAATAATTACATGACGATCGAAAGGCTACGACAACATTACACCCATAAAACAAAAACCCATTATTTGTTGACTGAGCGCAACATGTCACAAGTCACCCCATTTTGTAGCCTTCTACTTCTACTGCACTAGGGGACCTATGTTTTAACTATACGTAAACACACAAACATAAACATGTCGGGAGAACACCAAACCAAACCAAACCAAACCAACCCTTGTTAACAAACATGAAACGACTGCTAATTTACACCCAAAGTTGACCTTCAAATTCAATGAAAAAGCACCCACCCTCCCACCAAATAAGAGAATTGAATTGATTTTACAATCAACACAATGATTTCGGAAGGCTTCAATCGTCAATAGGCAGGTATATATGTTCCTTTTGAACTTTTCATAGTTGAATTGGTATGAGTGAGCTTTGGTTGAAATTTGAAACTTAATTGCTACTCCAATATATATATCTTTTGTTGTCCCTGACCCAACATTTGTAGACTGACTGATTGCACATGTTTTATATCATTTCGTTTCATTTAGATGCTATATTTTGCAAAGGACACCCAAAATCGTATCTAACTGAAACTTTTCATAAAACTGACAAGTTAAAATATCAACAACCACTTAACTTATACTTGGTAGTAACTAATATTAATGCTATTTATAGGCCTAAGGGGTTGGTTTATATTACAGATTGAAATGAAACCCTAACTTTAACGGCTACTTATACTAACCACCATTCAATTGAGTGGTTAAACAAAGTTACATAACACCCCCCTGAAGTATCTCCATTATTGCAAGTGGCAAATAAACCTTTCTTTCACAGCTTATCTGACTTTTCCCAGTTGACACTTTCTACCCCTGTACTTTGTAACAAACTTAACCAACTGAATGCAAGTCATATTCCAACAGTCTCCACCTCTTGCATCAGCCGTTTGACCCCTTCCCATCAAACATTATCAACATTTTCACCACTAGTAGTTCTATCCTCTTGTTTTATTACTCTGTAACTATAACGAGACGATCCATACAAAAAGCCCAACAGGTTTAAAAATTCAATTACTGCTAGCAGCCAGTAGAAATTGTCCAACCTTCCTTTATTTAAGTCGGTCTTTAGCCAGGTTTGACGAGTTGCTATATTTGTAACAAATACTAAGAAACTACTCACGAAGTAGCCCATACCCACAGTGCTGAGAAAGAATACTGAGCCCATTGATTTCATCTTCTGGGGCACTGCTGTAATGAAGAACTCAAGCTGACTGTAAGAAAAGGCTTCACCGGCACCTAACAAGCAGAGTTGAGGGACCAACCAAAACGCACTCATTTTTGCTCCGTGTTCCCAAGCCATCCCTCTTCTCATATTTTCACATATACCCGCCACCACCATTCCCACGACCCCCAACACGTGACCAGTCCCAACCTTTTGAAGGACCGTGAATCCTTTTCGGTCACGTGCCATCTCTATACGAACAAATACATGTTCACAGAGATATGAACACACTAGACCCGAAAAGTATAAGAAAACTAAGAATGGGACCTCGGGTATCTTCAGTACACCGCATTCGCGGTTCATCATGGTTGCTTGTTCTATTGTGAACGTGTTCATCTGACTGTAAGTCGTCCAAAACAGGATACACGTCAACCATACCGGGACAATCTGGAGGACATCCTTTACGTCTTCCACCTGACGCATTGTTGCGAATGCTGTATTATTATTATTTCTGCTAGCACCTGCTATGGCTGCCTTTTCAAGGCACCTGCAATTGTCAAGTGATTGTTAGTATTTGTATAGGTTGTGAGATATTCGTAACAGTCTTAGATAATTTACCTTAATTTCTTGTGGCCGCTTAATAATCTAAGATTCTCGGGATAAGGCATGTTCTTGTTCTTCCAAGCCCCTAACATAACCCTACAGAGAATGGTTAATGGGCTCCCCTGCCGTTTCTTGTAACGATACGATCGTCGTCCGCATAGCAGCACCACAAGTGCAAGAACCATCAACCCGAAACATGTTGCGATCCGATAAGCAGAATTCCCAAATTTAACTTGCAAAGAATACAACACCGTTATTGCAAACAGAGAACCGAAGTCAAGGCATCGGTTGAACTTGTTAAAGAATCGGGTCTTGGCTTTCAATGCCCGAGGGTTTGACTCATCAAACTGTTCAAACCCAAAACCCAAGGCACATGACTTTATTCCAGAAATCCCAGTTGCAAAGGTGTACAAAGATATGAAGAGGATCCACTTATATAGATTACCGATGCCCTGCAGTCCCGTATATATATATGTTTCTGCTGATACGAGTCCCAAACCCTGGTTCAAAAAAAAAAATATTTGTTAAAAATATGCTTATGATTCATATGCAATATACCTCAATATGAGTAATTAAAGGTTGAATACTGAAAACTTACGATTATACTTATAACTGCAGATAGAACGATCACTTTGTAACGACCCAATTTCGCATCTGCCAAGAACCCTCCAAAAATTACAAGAATATTTAAGAAGCCTATGCAAGTTGTTACAACTTTTGCAGATTCTGATGAAGAAATTTTTAAATGCCCGCGCATAAATATGAATACATTGGCAGGTACCCCGACCACACAAAATCTCTGAGCCAGCTCAACTCCTACAAAGGAAAGATATAAATCTATAATGCACATCAAATTCAGACCTTATAAAAAATAGCAACTCTGAAACTGTTAAAAGATAAACACAGTTTCTAAAATATAATAGAAGCCTCTCTTTAACTCTTACGAGTCCACTGACACCACATGGAGCAAAGTTCATGTAAGGCTTATTTTGTAAGGCATTCACACAGAAAAGTGTTAATGTTTTATTGTATTATAGGTATGACTTATTAATTTTGGAGTAGAATATGCAAAAGAAAAGTTATTCAGCTCAAATGGGCCATGTTCGTGTCTTACACGATTTTCATGTTCAAGTCATGCTCGGGTTACGAGCACGACCTGTAACCTTATTCAGCCATCAAAATCTAAGAATTGTATAGGTTTAATTTCAATTTTTTTTTCACTTTCTTTTACATAGTTGTTTATCTTGTATAATACAGAAACTTCGTTTTTATATTGTTCATCAGTTGATATATATTGTTCAAGAACAAACAATGAATATCATTGCTTCTCATGTTATTCGTTAAAAAGGCTAGGTTATTATAAAATATAGTTTGTAAGCGGAATAAATACCTAAGATGTATGCCGCTGCAGGCCCGCCACATGTTTTGGATTTGTCTGCAGGCTTTCCACGGAAATCAAGTGTGTCGGTTTCGTAGTCAAGTGATGAAACATAACCACTAACAGAAGTCAAAGGTGACGGTTGAAATGAATGAATCTCTAAAGACCCGCTGGATTTGTCTGCAGGCTTTCCACGGAAATCAAGTGGTCGGTTTCATAATGAAGTGATGAAACGTAACCACTAACAGAACTCAAAGGTGACGGTAGACATGTATGAATTTCATCATCGTCAAAATTCCTTGGAGATTCTAGTGAAGCTTCACTGTTCATGCCGTCAGGATTCGCTTGGAAATCTAGTGAAGCCGAAGATTCACTGCCACAGTTAAAATGTTATAAATATTATTAAATCAAGTAAATAGAATGGGAATAGGGAAGTAGATTACGAGATGATGTTCTGTCACGTCCCATAACCGCACAATGCTGTCTGTAGCAGCAGACGTCAGCTCATCCTCATTATCTGACCAGTCCGTTTCACTCGAAGCAGTTTCTTTCTGGTCACTTACTATACAAAGTGGATGGCTAGTCTTCCTCAAATCATAATAGCGTATATTGTGGTTCACTGAACCAACCTGCAAAAAGATTCATAAAGATTCATAAGTTTTACAGAAAAATGAAAGAATCTGGGATTGGTTTTTGTTGGAGTATAGTTGGATGCAGGTCAACAAAAGTCAAACAGTGGAATTGGGTCAACAAGAAAGTCAACGGCATAGCTTGTATATTGCCAAATATGTGGCAAAACAGAAAGTAAATATCTAGAAAGAAATTCTGATGCTGCATAAAGTTATGAGTTGTATAGTCAACAAAAAAGTCAACATATTGGTTGTAAAACTCATCAGTTGATTATTAATCAAAAGATAAAACCTAGAAGTCAACAAAATAAAAGTCAACAGATTTTGAGTGGGAATGACAAAAGTCAACAGCTTTAAAAGAATTTAATAGTCAAATTTGGTTTAAGGATATTCAGGCATTGTTTTACTTTAGTGAAAATGATTCAAAATGGTAAGGGCAAACTGCAGTGTTGTGGTGGTTTGGAGATAAAACCTGAAAGTCAAAGGACTGGTAAACTAAAGTCAATGAAAACCAGTATTTGTTTATGAAGAGAAGTCAACTGGTGTTTGGTCAAAATTGCAGGTTCAGTAGTCAATGGTTATTTACAGTGATCAACTGTACTGTAATGTGCCAGTTTTAGGGCTAAATTTTTTTCATATGCTGCATATTATGGGACTTAAAACACATTTAAATAGAAAACAATCTAGGAGACTAGAATTTCGTTTTAGGATCCGATAGAAATTAGGAATACATAGTGGTCTCGAGCCAACTCTACAAAACACTCAAATTTAATCATTTATTGTGTATCCTAACTAATACATTTACGCTCTGTTCCCAAGTTAATATAAGGATGGAAAGAAAATGAAATGAAAGGAAAGAAAAATATTATTGTGTTCCAGAAGATTTTTTCGAGAAAAGAAAAGAAAGGGATTTAGAGTAGATTGTGTTCCCGAGTTCATTAAATAGAGGAAAAGAAAACAAATGGAAGGAAAACGATAAGAAATAAATAGCAAGTTGAAAGAATATGTTTTCTTTCTAATTTGGAAAGAAAGAGGAAGAAAAGAAGGGAAAATTAAATAGGAAAAAAGTAGAAACAAAAGTTTTCCTTTCTTCTCTTTTCCCTCATTATTTAAACTCGGGAACAGAGCGTTAAGTATACACATAACAATCCCATATAGTGTGCTAGCACACCATTATAATCAATGTTTTCATAACCGGATCGGATTGGAGCTCAAAATCGGATGATGTATAAATTTAATATTTAACTAAAATAGAACTTAAATTTTATTAAGTTATGCATTTAAAAAAGAAAAAGAGTATATTTCTTTTTTGAACTTATAATAATAGAATAAAGTATTATATAATTATATAAATAGTAGTATATGTTGATAATAAATAAAAATATTTTTATGCTTATTTTATAAGTATTTACAATACTTGCAAAATAAGCAAAAAAATATAGGTAGTAATGGGTATACATTAGTGAATAGTAGGGGTGTGCAAATTAACCGCCATAACCATTAACCGAACCATAACCGACAAAAGCAAACCGATTTTAACCAATAACCGACATAACCAACGGGTCGGTTTAATGAATTTTTGAAAACCACCAAATACGGGTCGGTTGTGGTTAAAGATAATTTCAAACCCGTCAAAACCGAACCACCCCATTTACAAGATTCTCAACTTTTTGGAGTATGATTAGACACACGGTTTATAATTTGGAGAAAATTAAAGAAGGAAATAAACTAATAACTCTCTCATTTTTATAGTATATGATTTAATTTAACTAAAGAGTTAATTCATTTATCGTTTGTTTGATATATTATTAATATTAAGAATTATATATTTTGTTGAACTATGTCATGTCATTTTTATTTTTTTAGTACCAAAGTTTTAGGCTCAATTATGCATTGGTTATTTACAGTGATCAACTGTACTGTAATGTGCCAGTTTTAGGGCTAAATTTTTTTCATATGCTGCATATTATGGGACTTAAAACACACTTAAATAGAAAACAATCTAGGAGACTAGAATTTCATTTTAGGATACGATAGAAATTAGGAATACATAGTGGACTCGACCCAACTCTACAAAACACTCAAATTTAAATACCGGCTTATGATTCTCCTTTTCCCTCCAGATGAATTATGCCCCATTTGTAAAAAGGCTTGTTTGGATAGATTCGGTGAGCATGCCCTCCACTGTAAGGAATTGCCGGGATTCAAGTATCGTCATGACTGGGTTAGAGATGTGTTATGGGATGTGCTTAGACGTGCCGGGATCTCAGCTAAGAAAGAGGCACCTGTTAACTTTTTGACTGATCCGCGTGAGGGAAGATCTACCCTGCGTCCTGCGGATGTTCTTGTGTTTGGCTGGGCAGGGGGTAAGCATGCGTGTGTTGACCTCACTGGGGTGTCCCCGTTGGTGGGGCTGAGAGACAGTGGCTTCGTACCGGGACAGGCGATTTTGAGAGCGGAGTCTAGGAAGGTTGCTAAGCATGAGACATCGTGTTTGGAGAATCAGCACGTGTTCATTACATTTGCCTTCGACACTTTTGGATCCCTAGCTCCCGAGGCGGTTCGCTTGTTGGAGCGGGTGCAGAAGGTGGTCCACAGTGACTCGCAGAGCCCGATGAACCAAGGATTTATATTTAGTAGAATAGGCTTTGCGATTCAAAAGGGGATAGCGGCGCAGCTTGTTGCTCGCTTACCCATTATCCAGATGTAGTTCGGTTTGTGTTATATATAAAAGGATCATTTTATGTGTATCCTAACTATTACATTTAAGTATATATACAACAATCCCATCTAGTGCACCTGTATAATACTTACAAAATAAGCCTAAAAATATAGGAAGTAATATACGTTAGTGATAACTATGCTGTGTAATTAATTTCTGTAACTTAATATTTTTTATGTTTAAGGATGTGATAACTTTACATAGATAATAACTCATGACTCGGAACATCTAATAGACTCGGCCCATCAAACTTAATTGGACTTAGCCAAGAGAACAACCGAACACACAATACAAATCATGTACTGAAACCAAACACGACCTTTCCAAGAAAATATATAAACGAAACAAATACAAAATTGATTATTTTTATAAACTCGAAACCATCTAAAGATTTTACCAATAAGCATCCGAACACTAGCACCTAACTAAAGATATAACCAAAGTCAAGTCAGTTACTTACAAATCCTCCATAATCTCATCCATATGTTTGCAATTCCAATGCATGTTGCAGAGATCTGTAGCCCTCTTAATCATGCTAGGTTGTTGGACATCACGTTTAATTAAGGTAAATATATATATATATATATATATATATATATATATATATATATGTGAGAACCATCCAAAGCATTCCTGTAAGCTATAAAAAGTGGTGTAAACTCGCTCGAGATCGGCTTGTGAAGAGGTAGGTCCCAGCAAAGCCCAGTTGGACCCGCAAGACTCACCTTAAAGAGGTACGTCCGCGCAAAGACCAAATGGATCCGCATGTCACACCCTCAAAATCCACTAACGGAGTTTTACCGTCAGAGGGTGTGAACTAACAGGATCGGAATCATTAGTTATAATCAAACAATAAAACAAAGTTTCAAAACCATGAAAACGTTTACGAGTAATTAAATGCGGAAGCGTAAACCATAGAAAACAATGTTACGTCACGCAGGACGACTTAAAACCCAATGATGACAGTTAAAAATAAGTTTGCATAGTTAAAAGTGTTTCAAGCAATGCATGTTCCTAAACCGCGCGCCCGCCTCGGCTACCTGAGAATAACATACTAAAAGTGTCAACACAAGGTTGGTGAGTTCACAAGTTTATATAAAATAAAGCGTTTAGCGTTTGCGTTCAGCGTTTTGCGTTACAGCGTTTTGCGTTACAGATAGTGTTATGTCAATTATATATCTATAGGTAGCTAGCTTATAAAACAAGTATCACTAAGTGTTCGACACCGAAGCTGACTGTTTATCATTTGCCTTGCCACCAGGTCATCCAGACCATGGTATGTGTTTAGCCAAGATTACACCCACTCAACCTCCAGTCGAGTTTAGCGTTGGGTGGGGTTTGTCAAACCCAGTAGTACTACTCAACAGTGACTCGCTATTATCCAAATATTAAACGGTTCGATGTGAATGAAGGACTTTAGTTATTGCGTTTGCCACTTAGTCTTTACAAGTGATATATAATCTATATTAACAAAATCTTAAATGCGTTTTCGGAGTATGTTATCTCCCCCAAGTGAAAAGCGTTTAAAAAGTTTAAAAGGGGAAAGTGAAACTCACTGTTTGCGAAGTATTCCCAAAATAATTCACCAAGATGCGCGTCACAGAAAAACTCTCTCTAGCGTTCTAAAACAACAAAGAGATTTTTCTAAGTGTCGGAATATTATCGAGTCTCTAGACCCGGCACATAATACCTATGCACATAACATGTTTCGTGTTTCGTTTGTGAATCGTGTGTGACTTTAACAAAGGTATTTGTGATACGTTACATGTGTAAGCAATTATTTACGTGTCATGTATTCATAAAGTACATCACTAGCAATTACTCCCCGTAAGGGCAATTTGGTCAACACATAACAATTAACTAGCCATCATTCCCCATGAGGGCAATTTGGTTAAATCATGACAATCAATTAGCAATTATTCCCCGCAAGGGCAATTTGGTCAAAACATAACAACTATATAGCAAGTATCATGTTTCATGCATTTTCACAAAACTCAGCAGCTAGTTCCACCGAGACAGAAATCCTACTTGAAAGATTGTACTATTCCACCGATCATAGCATCACAATTAATTTACCAAAAATCATCACAAAAGCATATATGTCTTAGGTTTCCAGAACATATTTTATTATATTTTTATTCCACATAGGTTTCTCACAATCATCAAATCATTACAGCAAACTCATAACAGTCAAATTCATGCGCAACAGAATGTTATTTGAAATTCCCGTTAAACGAAAAATCCAATAAATGCAAGACCACTTGGGTTAGGTTCCTAACTCAATAAGTCAACTTCCAGAAGTGGAACCAACCCAATTGGTCTCGTAGTTCATGAGATATAATATTTACAAAACAACCTAACAGCAGGTCTAACAACTCAGCTTTGCACAACGTTTTTGTAAAATCATAAAAGTTAACCTTTACTTGTCCAAAAATTACAAATTTATATTATTTAGAAACTAGACTCAACCTAGTTCACTGTAGTATCAATAATCTCAACCAATTCTCACATTTACACTTCGTTACAGTCAATTAAACATCAATAACACAATCTGTCCAGAAACTGTTTGCATCCAAACTCAACATATTAACTATCTATGGACCATCATGCATTCATATCACTCTAGACTCCATAATCACTATCCATGCACATCAATTACACATTACATACATGATTAGGGTTTTTGTTTGAACTCAAATCAAAGACACAAGCAATTAACATGTAACAATATCCATTCTAGTTATCAAATCATCATCAAATCAACAACAATCATATTAATTACATACACACATAAAATCGGCTCTTTAGGGTTTTCAATTAACCCACTAAACATCAAAATCAAGTATAAAGGATGCATAGGATAGTCGATTATACCTTCCTAGCACCTTAATCTTCAATCAAAAGCTTGAAATCCTAGTTGTATGTGTGTGTATAAGTGACGGCAGCCAAGGAGCCAAGGGTTTGGGGTTCCGATCGGGATGTGTGGGGAAGAATAATAATAAGTTAGGGTTTATTATTATTATTATTTATAATACTACATGTTACACTTTGGCCCCTCCACTTCTAAGTATTACTTAACTAGCTTAAACTAACTTGTTTACATCTTGAGTTAACGTTTATAACCATGTTATCAAATAACACATAAGTCTAACACATAATTATCACATAATTACTGTTTTGACGTTTTTCGTTTATTCATCAATCGTTTGCGTCAACTCGTTTGCGTTTCGGTGCAATTCCCGAAAGACTACACATGTAGTAAGTGTTAAGCGTCATTTAAACCCTAGTTTAAATGCAATGAAGTGTGCGTTATAGATTCAATGATCTTAAGTTTGAATTGACGGAGTTGAGTTAACGGAGTTAACCTGAAATTGACGATTGTCACACCGCAGGACCCACCATGCTCAGAGAGATGAAGACCTTACACGCAGTAAGCCAGCTGTTCCCGCAGGAAAGCCTCCCTTGGTACAGTACCCTGCCTGTTCCCGCAGCTATGGGTACAAACCAAGAAGGAAGGCTACCCGCACTAACAGTAAAGCTACACGCATAAGGCACTAACTCATACTTCAGCAATGTCACCTGAAGAAGGAATGAGCAGGGCGGGAATATTCCCGCCCAAAAGAGCCAGTCCGTACGCTTCCAGAAGATCTTTTGTACTATACCTACCAAGGTATGGACAAATAGACAAGATCTGGTAAAAGCGACCCATGAACCAATCACAGGGTGACAGCTCACCGACAATAGTACGAGGAGGAGCACGCTCCAGTACAAAACGTCGCCATCAGCCGCTGCCTACCCACCAACTCCCATCGTGGCACGAACATAGCCCGTAGTTGGTGGAAAAGGAATATTATACAGCTGGCCGTACTTGCTTGGAAACCTACCTTCGGCTATAAATACTCCAACACCTTGGAACGGTATCATCTCATATTATCTTATCTTCTCTCTAGCTATTTCTCTCAATATACACTTATATTCAGAGCAACCTAGTCTGATTCTCACGCCGGAGGGTGGTCACAAGGAGGAACCCCCCCCCCCTTCTCAGTGACGAGCTCACGGTGTCTGTTTTGCAGGTCGAGAAGAATAACCATCTTTGCCGGACCTAACCCTCGTGGGAAACATCTACTTAACCCCCAGATTATCCATAACCTGCCGGGGTCTTTTTGTGTTTCTTCATTGGCGCCATCAGTGCATTAAGCTAGAACTAATTCTTTTTCTCAGTTTTTTCAAACTTCTGGAATGATGATTAAGGTCACTCCGATACCAAGAAACTCTGGTAACCACAACCCCAGCTACTGGGGGGAACACCGGTGAATATACGATTTTTGCGAACACTACCCCGGTTACCCAAGCCGGGGCAAGTGCAGTAAACAATCCTCCCCTGGGATTCATTGATACCCAGGTAGAGAAGCAGCAGACGAGGCTTCCCCGCCAAACACTAGATCAAGTTAAAGCTTGGGCGGAAGCACGTCAGAAAGAATTCCAAGCTGAGTTGGATGAACGTTTACGTTCAATCCAACAGGCCAATGACGAATTCGGAAGCACTCGACAACAGCTCAACATGAGCAATGATTGCGAGTATTCGGATGATGATTGGGAAGAATCTGACAGTGACGCAAACCCTCGTCATAAGGCGAAAGGGAAGCGTAAAGAAGCAGACTTCCGCTCGAAAAGAAGTTTTGGAGAAACTTTCAGGCCAAAGAGCACGGGGGGAAACCCACATGACTTCTCCAAAACTTTCAGACCGACTATTGCAAATGCGGGAACGTCCAAGTTTGCAAGAGACACTGCGGAAGCAATTGCTCCAAAGAGTGCCAAACAGATGTCCAACATAGGCACTTACGATGGCGTATCTGACCCGGACGATCACTTGAACAGATTTATAGCGGGGGCAACCGTCAGCAATTGGACGGAACCCACATGGTGCTACATGTTCCTGATGACGCTCGTCGGGGCAGCCAGAGCGTGGTTTGATCGTCTACCGGTCCACCACATCTATGATTGGGCAGACTTCCAGCACAAGTTCAACCAGCACTTCAGTCAACAAAGAAAATATACTGAAGAGCAGTGGACGATCCTCAACTGCGTCAAAGAGGAAGACGAATCTTTGCTAGACTTCATCACTCGCTTCAACTCAAAGAAGCTAAGTCTGGGCACCATTAGTGAATATCTTGTTCACGCCGCTTTCATCCAGGGCGCCGAGTACCCAGAGCTCATCCGCACGTTGACGGGTCTTTGGCATGCCATCCACGTGGGATGCCATCATGACGAGAACTACAAGCGACAAATGCAAAAGTACTACAACACCCGGGTAAAACTCTGCAACTTCAATGTCGGAGACTACATATTGCGTAACAACGAGGCTTCGAACCAAGAGCGCCCAGGAAAGCTGGCCTCGGTCTGGGAAGGGCCATACATTATTAAAGAAGTTTTGGGAAAGGGCGCATACCGGCTCGAAAGGCTCGATGGCACCCCCATCCCAAGAACATGGAATGGAGCTCAATTACGCAGATGTTACATGTAGATCAATTCCAAACTTGTAAAGAAAAGGCCTAGAGCCACTTCTAATGGAAATGATTCTCCTTATCACATTGTGTTGATAGCCTTACCTTTATACTTATGAACTGACCACACTGATATGCCGGTATTCACCGCATAAATAAGTGAGGGAGGAAGTAAGTCGTTGCGTGTAGAAAGCGGCACAACCCGCATAAACACAAAAACAGTAAATATTTCTAAGGGGAAGATGAGGAAAACCTTCACGCAGGTCAGATATAGGTAAAGTCTGGTCATCCTACTAAGTGAAAGTGACGGTCCTACCCGCACAATCATGATAGAAGAAACAGAACACTAACTTATCTGACGCGTCGAAAGGTTAACTTATTCAAAACACTTAGAAAATTACTAAGTTAAACTAAAATATGAATGAGCAAATCATATAATGTTTACAAGGCAATGCGTTAATAAAACATTTATATTCACAATAAAAGTTCAAACATTACAAAATGGCTAGGTATATACCACCTACAAAAATACAAATCTACCCTAACGGTTGGAAGGGATCTCAAGGTTCAAGCTTCGGGACCACTCCCTCCAAACCCACTTGAATCCGCACCATCAGTTAGCTGCGGCGGTTCGAGGAAAGCTCTGAGAACAGCTAGCCCGTCATCAGCAGCAGCAATTTCATTCACCTTCTCCACAACCGGATGCGGGAAGGCAGCATACTGGTTCACAGCTTGGTCGTAGGCAGCTTCAGTGTCAACATCGTGTAAAGGAAAGTTAGAAGGCGGGATGCCCTTCTCTGCAAATCCTAGACCAAGCAAGAAACCAGCTTTCTCCCCATCCTCATGAGAAGCGTTGAGGGCTGCACTCATGGCATCGTCATAAGATGTGTTCGCGAAAATCCAATGCACAACCTACAAAAAAAAAATAATAATATATATAAACTTTTCTAAGTATAAAGAAAAGCGTAAAGCAAAGAAATTATGAAGCTATGCGTACCTGCGGCAACGCTTCTCGTAGAAGCCATTCCTTATTGATCAGAGCTTCTTGAAGGGTAGCTTGAGCTTGATCGCAGGCGCGTTCGGCTTCATTCTTGTTGAGGTTGGCAAGCAACACATCCTTGGCAGCAGCCTCTTCAACGCCCTTGAGCTTTCGCTCAGTGCGATCAAGCATACCCTTCTGATCCAAGAGCTCTTGTAGCTTCTTGGCATCTTCTAAAGCCAAAGCATCATGAGCCTGCTGAAGCTTCTCTAGTTTGGCTTTAAGCTCTTCATTCTCAGCGCGCAGAGGCTCAGCAACGGCTTCAGCTCTGGTGGCCATCTCGGTCGCATTACGCGCAGTTTCCTTGGCCAACCTAAGCTGTTCGTTAACAGCTTGGGTAGCCTTGGAACGGGCCTCATGCCTGCCCTGGATCTCGACCTCAAGGTCCTTGAAGGCCTTCTCCTTCTCCGCAGCGGTGGCAGCAAGCTTCTTATTCTCCTCCCGCAATGCTCGCACCTGAGCCACCTCCAGGCTACGGTCAGTCTTTAACTTGTCGTTTTCACGACAAAGTAACTCGACGCGCGGCTGCATCCGGGCGAGAAGGATTCGTAGCTCATTGGACAGCCTACCCTCCTGGTAGCTAGCCATTGCCTCCCCCAACGCACCGCTCGGAGCGGCATGGCGCGCCCAGTCGACACAGTCCGCAGCCGTCCTTAGAGTTGTTCCCCGGCGGATATTCCACCTTGGAGCATATACCTCATTGGAATCCGAAACTGCAAAAACAAAAAACAGTTAGGAAAAAATGATAAGAATGAATAATAGGCCAAAGTAACCCCACGCACCTGTAGGGTCGATAACAGGCCGATAGCCGCCAAACCCATCACCCGAACCTAAAGGATATCCATCCAAGAGGTCAAGGAGATGGGAAGGAGGCAAAGATTGGACCCCCTCGTCAACAGAGGTAAGTCTAGAGGTCCCAACCCTAAACATACCTGAAGAACCGGCCATGGACGAAGTAGTCGCTGACGCCGATTGGGGCACGGTAGAAGCCACTGTGGTAAAGACCATCGGAGATGAATTCATTTGAGATGAACTCATAACCGTGGTCGCCGCTGCGGATAAGCTCGCAAAAAAGTCACCGCCGGCCCAGTGAAGGATGTGGTAAAGATGGCACTGACGGCCGGCGGAGATGACGTCATAACTGGAACAGTTGCTTCAACAGTATGAGCAACCGAACCAGCACCAGAAACAGGCGCAGCCGCCTGGGTCATCGCCTCGGATAGGTTGACCAAACCTATCGTCGTGGGTCCGGAACTGCTCCCTCCGGCACCGCTCTGGAAAGCGGATACGTCCACTCCTGCATAAAGAACAAAATATTAAAAACAATGGCGGAAAGAAACGCGAAAAAGGTACACAAAAAATATACTTACGGGTTTTCTTAATCTTGAAAGACCTGACAGGCGGAGACGAACCCGATGGAACTGGCCTCTTCACGCCAGTCACTGCCGCAACGCTTGGTTGCTCGGAGGTGACAGCCGTCTCAACCTCCGAGACAATGGTCTCGCCACCACCAAGGTTCCCCGCCGCCTCTTCACTTTCAGTCTCAGAATCAGACTGATTTCCCAGGTCGACAACGGAAGTAACCTTCGCCTTGTCCTTCACGCTGGCCGCCTTCTTCTTCCTCACAAAGAAAGGCCCATCTGCGGATCCCTCATCAGAAGATGACAAAATCAGAGGAATTCCAGCAGAAGTTTGAGCATGAAGAGGACGAGGATTAAAAAACTCCTTACCTGGCCGAGTGGCACTCAAAATTTCGTGGCCCGGTGGATAGACCTCTACGAATCTATCCGTCGTTTGCTCCAGAATGGGCAACTCGTTCTCATCGAGATCACGAGTACCCAACCGTGCGGGACCACCAGTCTCCCGCGGATGCAAGAGCGACTGTAAGTCATTCCCCTCTGAAATAAAAAAGATAATGTTAGAAGAAAAACCCTAAACCAACACAAAAGACAGAGCATACCGTAAGGGAAATAGTTCAAACCGTATTCAAGGACGATGGGTATTTGCGGCGTCCCAGACCCAGCATCCTTCCACACGCGGCTCATCCCGAGCATCACCATCCCAGACTCCGCGAAGCGATAAACCGGAGTCTGGATCTGGGAGATCTTGGCGAACCATTTCGCCTCCTGGTAATTGGAGGCGTGAAGGTTAGGGAGCGCCCTCCCGTTCTTGAACGTCATCGCGATGGGGACAGAAAAACTCCCGCTTCCAAGAACGAAGACTACGCTCGGTATCGCAGATCTTCAACCCCTTGATCCGAGTAACAAGGGTATACCAACCCTGGATGCACCTCCAGGTGTAGAAGGTCATCAGATGGTCGACGCGGGGCTCGATGTCCAAAATACGACACACCCATTCGAATGGCGAACTTTAGCAATCGCCATTGGGTGCACCTCCGTCAAATGCACACCGTGTTTCTCCAAAACACGGTATACGAACTTCGTTAATGGGAATCTTAGATTACCATATATGAAAAACGATGCGTAAACCCCTACCTTGCCCTTAGGGGCATCGTACACCGTCTGGTTGGGCTCCGGAAACTCTGGCTCATACGGCTCCAGCATGAACTTCTTGACGATGTAATGGTACACATCGACAGAAAGAGTACACTGGCACTCGCCAGAAGTACTCTTATCGTCCTTATCGGACGCAGACGTCGGGTTCTCGAGGTAAACGTCAGACTCCTTGACGTTAACCTCAGGATCGTGAGTGGAAGAAGACATTTTAAAAGTTAAAGAAAGCGGTTTCAGAAGAATGCTCGCCGGAAAGGATGAGTATTCGCCGGAAATCGCTTTAAGAGGAAAAGAAGAGTGAAGTGAAGGTATGGAATGAGATGCACCCTCTTCCCCCTTATATACTCATCGCAATGAATGCGATGAATTTAATGCGGAGGAGAGAGAGCGCGGGTGCAATGAAAGGGCGACACGTGGATAAAGCAAGCTGGCAACAGGCGTCAGAATGGCGCGTGACATGAAACTCGCGCCCACGCGCCTGAAAAAGCGTCCTGATTGACCACATGCTGTCACGTCGTCATAACTTCCTGCACGTCCTGAAACCGTCAGAAGACGCCAACGTCCCTTCAGCCGTTTGGATTGTCCTTATCCTTTCACCAACTCTTCGAATTTCAGAAAGATTCAAAAAGATTCAAAAATAAGAGGGAATATACCCCCTTACCTTGGAAATCAAGAAACCATAAAACAAGTGCGGGTACAGTGTCAAGGCAAAACCCTTCACATACTTAGCACTTGCAGGGAATTGAAGCCAAGAAAATACCTTGGAAAACAAGGAACCGTAAGACAAATGCGGGTACAGTGTCAAGGCGAAACCCTTCACATACTCAACTCTTGCAGGGAATTGAACCCAAGATGGATCTTATGGATCATGCTTGCGGAAAGGGAAATAACACCCCCGCATGGCGGGAACATTGAGAACTAGATTGTTTGAAGCTTCAAGGTGGAATTGGTTGTTTAACATAACTAATCACTATGTCTAAAACTACCAGTACCCCGTGGAGAATCTATACAAGTGAAACTCAACGCTCCCGACTTGTGAAGAGGTTACGCACCTACCCGCATCATACCCAAAGATCATGCAGAAAAAGTCGGGAATTTTCTGCATACATTAGGAAAACCGCAGGAAGAATCCCCACGGAAAACCTTAAAAAACGAAAACCCCCTTTTCAAAACCCCTTGCTTAAAGTCCAAAAGTTCACCTCACTTATTAAAAATTCATGAGAAGAACAATGGACTGGGGGGACTTGAAGAGGTAGGTCCCAGCAAAGCCCAGTTGGACCCGCAAGACTCACCTTAAAGAGGTACGTCTGCGCAAAGACCTAATGGATCCGCATGACCCACCATGCTCAGAGAGATGAAGACCTTACACGCAGTAAGCCAGCTGTTCCCGCAGGAAAGCCTCCCTTGGTACAGTACCCTGCCTGTTCCCGCAGCTATGGGTATAAACCAAGAAGGAAGGCTACCCGCACTAACAGTAAAGCTACACGCATAAGGCACTAACTCATACTTCAGCAATGTCACCCGAAGAAGGAATGAGCAGGGCGGGAATATTCCCGCCCAAAAGAGCCAGTCCGTACGCTTCCAGAAGATCTTTTGTACTATACCTACCAAGGTATGGACAAATAGACAAGATCTGGTAAAAGCGACCCATGAACCAATCACAGGGTGACAGCTCACCGACAATAGTACGAGGAGGAGCACGCTCCAGTACAAAACGTCGCCATCAGCCGCTGCCTACCCACCAACTCCCATCGTGGCACGAACATAGCCCGTAGTTGGTGGAAAAGGAATATTATACAGCTGGCCGTACTTGCTTGGAAACGTACCTTCGGCTATAAATACTCCAACACCTTGGAACGGTATCATCTCATTTTATCTTATCTTCTCTCTAGCTATTTCTCTCAATATACACTTATATTCAGAGCAACCTAGTCTGATTCTCACGCCGGAGGGTGGTCACAAGGAGGAACCCCCCCCCCCCCCTTCTCAGTGACGAGCTCACGGTGTCTGTTTTGCAGGTCGAGAAGAATAACCATCTTTGCCGGACCTAACCCTCGTGGGAAACATCTACTTAACCCCCAGATTATCCATAACCTGCCGGGGTCTTTTAGTGTTTCTTCAGCTTGTTAAAAAGCCTGATCAAGCCGAACTTAATCAAGCCCGAGCCTAAAAGTAACCTAGTTTATTAAACGAGCCCGAGCTTCACTTATCAGCTCGATCCAGCCAGGAAGCCTAAACGAGCCTATCATTTATGTAATTTTTTAAAATATATATTAACAATTATTAATTAATACATTTAATGTTATGAGAAATTAAATAAAATAACTAAATAATATATATTATTTTATACATAAAATTCTAATTGAAAAAATATATATGAAAATAATTATAATTATATAAAAATTAATTAATAATAGTGAACGAGCTGAGCTCGAGCTTGAAAATCTACTCACGAGCCGAGCTCGAGCTTTGGAAATAGAGCTTAAAATGAGTCAAGCTCAAGCTCCATGTAAATAAAACGAGTCGAGCTTGGGTGAGCTCGACTCGTTTGCACCCCTAGTTATTACACAAGTTCACAGTCTACACCGGGCCGCAAGAGTTCCTAAACTCATTTCTTTAATTTTCACATAATATAATAGCTTTTTCCCTATAACCCACCCTGTGCCCATGTTATTCACATCTCTTCCACTGCAATATTATGAATTAATTAACTAAAATGATTTTTCATATACAAATCTTATTACAACCTGTCCAAAAAACTGCATTTTAACTTCATACATTAACTTAAACCCAGCCTTACCTTTATAAACCCCAAACGCTGACATTTTTTTTTGTGTGCATAAAAGATGATTTTGGTGAAATAACCTAACCAAACCAAACCAAAGGGATTTTCATTTATGAAAATATAATAAATATTATAAGTTATAATAAAAGATACTTCATATGAATTTGATGATAAAGGCCTAAAAGACTTAATTCCATTTCAAAACCGAACAATAAGACGTTAAAACCCGAAACCAACCCTAACCATATCATTTTCGTTTCCACATTTTTATATATCTTTTTTTTGCTGAAAATAACCGAAATATAATTTTATAACTCATCCAGATAGCTATTTAATTTTCATTAAAGTTTTTAACAATAAAAATGATTTATGAAGGAAATAGTGGAAAAAGCATATTTAATCTAATGGCGCGGTTTAAACCAACAGCTAACGGTTAACCGTAGAAAAATAATTTTTTCATTTTTCTTTTATCCAAGATTTATATTCTTCCTGGATTGGAGAAAACAACCACACGATATGTTTCATTGATTTAAATAGATATTTTCCAAACCGATGCTCTTAAAATCGCATAATAAATGATTTATGGTCAAAAGGTGTTTGTAATACATTTTTGCACAGGCATGGTATTTTTCCAGCATATTATGCTTAAAAATATTATAAAATATTTTACTAAGTTTTAAAATATCAACCTATTGACTGACTACGTGATTACGCTTTGAAAACGCGGTTTCTACCGAAACCGACAAGGGAATGTATATTTTCGAACCACATAATTTCTATAGAATACTTAAACCCAAAATATTTTTTTTTTAACTTTATATAACCTGAGAAAAATTATTTTAATGCCAAAAGCCATACACTTATTTTTAAAACTTTGAACATAACCTCATAACTAAAGGACTAGTTTTTGCCAATATATCTTATAGTGATGCTCTAGTATGTAAATACCTATCCTTAAGTATTCATAAGCATAGGTATATAAAAGCCTACGAACATGTGTTTTGGGTAAAACCAACGACAAACCTTATGGTGCTAATGAAACGAATAAGTGATCCATTGGTTGGACTCAAACTAACTGATTGTTTTAAGTTGTATACTTGTTATATGCAGAACAAAACCTTAAATACTCTTTGAAATTATCAAGCTAACTCTACTAAGTGGAAAACCCGAACCTTCCAAATTTTAGAAACTTTAACTTGGTAAGATATTGTTTATCTAACTTGTTATTTATCTTGTCACATGACTAATAATACCATACAGTATCATAACCTAAGTACTTATAACTTAAATCACTAAAATCTATAACTTACTAAATAAGGAAACTATGTTACAACTATTGACACAATAAAGCCACCACAATCCAAAACAACTTTAGTTAAGGCATTAGCATGTGTGAATTAGTCCAGGTTCATGTGTAAGAACCTAACTTTTGGGCCCGTTTTGGGTCCGACCCATCAACGTACGAACACGACTTGTCTAACAGCCCTAGATGCAATTATCAACAACTTATGAATTCCTATAAATCTAAGAATATTACCTTAATGTAAGTGCTGGACTCAGGAATGTACTTGACGGAGCATATATTTGCGTTCGTGTGGATGTTGATGGCGCTAGTTTTCTGTTTTGTGCACCAAATTTGTACCTGTGAAACAAAAAGAAAAACAAAGATGAAATTTATGTTATAAAGACAGCTAAATCACAATTACTAACTAATTAAAGGTAATTGAGCTACTATGTTATATGATGGCTCGATGATTCTGGGAGTCTAAATCGATTATAAATCCTACCCTTTTACGCAGCATTAGGATAGGCAACTAATAAGGTGGTAAACTAAGAAACTAATGAAGTAGTTAACTAACAAGAATAATTAACTACTTAACTAAGTAACAAATACAAAGACAATAGGACAATAGGGTAAACAAGGAACTTATATCATACTGAATTGACAGCAAAATGTGAATAATTGTTTGAATATTAGAAAAAATAACTGAAATATCATTATGTATTCGGATGCATAATCGAAAATATAATTGAAGAAACACTAAGTGACCCGGTGCAGATTATAGATAATCTGGGGGTTAAGTAATGTTTCCCACGAGAATGAGGTCCAACAGAGACGGTTGTTCTTCAGGGGACCTGCAAAACAAACACCGTAAGCTCGTCACTGAGAAGGGGGGGGGTTCCTCCTTGTGACCACCCTCCGGCGTGAGAATCAGACTAGATTGCTCTGAATATAAGTGTATATTAAGAGATTGCTAGATAACTGGATAGCAGATGATCTTACCATTACAAGATGTTGGAGTATTTATAGCCGAAGGTAGGTTTCCTAGAAGGTACAGCCGGCTGAATAGTATTCCTGTTCTACCAACAGTGGATTATGCACAGGCCATACTGGTTGGTGGATAGGTTACGGCCAACAGTAACAAAGTCGGCTGCACTATTCCACCAACTGTAGATTATGCACGTCCCACCTACTGTGGATTATACGCAGGCCATGCTGGTTGGTGAATAGGTTACGGCCAACAGTAACACTATTCTACCAACTGTAGGCTACGCACGCCCCTCAGTAAGAGTTGGTGAGTATGCAGCGGCTAATAGTGACAAACAGTACTAGAGGGTGCTCCTCCTCGTACTGTTGTCGGTGAGCTGTCACCCTGTGATTGGCTCATGGGTTGTTCTGGTCAGATTGTCTGTCCTATCCATACCTTGGTAGGTATAGTACAAAAGATCTTTCAGAATCATACGGACTGGCTCATTTTGGCGGGATTGTTCCCGCCTTGCTCATTCCTTCATGTGACTACTGAAGTAGCTATTGTCTTGTGCGTGTAGCCCTGCTGTCTGCGGGTAGCCTTCCCTGATGGCTTGTATCCGCAACTGCGGGAACAGGCGGGGTACTTCACCATTGGGAGGCTTTTCCTGCGTGTACAGCTTGCGTACTGCGCGTAAGATTCTATGAGCATGGTGGGTCCTGCGGGAGCAGATGGCCTTTGCGCAGACGTCCCTGTTCAAGGTGAGTCTTGCGGGACCAACTGGTCTCTGCTGGGACCTACCTCTTCAAGTCCCCCCAGTCCAATGTTCTTCTCATGAATGTTTAATAAAGTGAGGTGAACTTTTGGACTTTAAGCAAGGGGTTTTGAAAAGGGTTTTTAGTTTTAAGGTTCTCCGTGGGGATTCTTCCCGCGGGTTTCCTAATGTCACTTGCAAAAATTCCCGATTTTTTTGCTTGATCTTTGGGTATGATGCGGGTAGGTATGTAACCTTCTCGCAAGTCAGGAGCGTTGAGTCTCACTTGTGTGGATTCTCCCTGAGGTTTTGGTAGTTTTGAACATAGTGATCAATTATGTTTAAACCACCAATTCCATCCTGGAGCCTCAAACAATGTAGTTCTCGACGTTCCCGCTATGCGGGGATGTTATTTCCGTTTCCGCAAGCATTGCCCAGAAGATCCTTCTTGGTTTCAATTCCCTGCGGAGCGCTAGGTATGTGAAGGGTTTTGCCTTAACACTGTACACGCGCTCGTCTTACGGTTACTTTACTTTCAAGGTACCCCTGGCGTCAATTCCCTGCGGGTGCTAGGTATGTGAAGGGTTTTGCCTTAACACTGTACCCGCACCCGTCTTATAGTTACTTTGTTGCCGGGGTATTCTTGGCTTCAATTCCCTGCGGGTGCTAGGTATGTGAAGGGTTTTGCCTTAACACTGTACCCGTATCCGTCTTATGGTTACTTGGTTGCCAAGGTAAGGGGTATTTTCCCGCTTACTTTTGAATCTTTTTGAATTTTGAATTTTGAAATTCGAAAGGTTGGTGAGGATAAGAACAGTCCAAACATCTGAAACGTCGTGCGACGGTTTCTTCTGACTGTCAGGACGTGCAGGAAGTTATGGTGACGTGACAGTACATGGTCATTCCAGACGCTTTTTCAGGCGCGTGGGCGCGATTTTTCGGGCGCGTGGCCGCGAAATTAATGGTACGCGTCCTGTCAACAGCTGTTGCCAGCCTGCTTTTTGCCACGTGTCATAGTTTCATTGCACCTTCGATTTCTCTCTCCTCCGCATTAAATTCATCGCATTAATTGCGATTAGTACATAAAGGGGGAGAGGGCTATTTGCAATCCACACCTTTACCCTTCTCTTCTTCTTCTTAGCGATTTCCGGCAAATACTCCCCTTTTCAGGCAAGCATTTTCCCGAAATCGCTTTCTTTCTGCAAAATGTCTTCTCGTGATCTTGAGTCTTCGGCCGATGACAAGAGTACTGCTGGTGAGTGCCAGTGTGCTCTGCCCGGCGATCAGTACCGGTATGTTGTTAGGAAGTTCATGCTCGATCCTTTCGAGCCTGAGTTTCCTGAACCCCATCAGACCGTGTACGATGCCCCCAGAGGCAAGATCGGGGTTTATGCAGCATTCTTTGTCTATGGGAATCTTAGGTTCCCATTGACAAAGTTTGTTTACCGTGTCCTTGAGAGGCATGGTGTTCATCTGACCGAGTTGCACCCCATGGCGATCGCCAAGATTCGCCATTTCGAGTGGGTGTGCCGGATTCTGGGCATTGAGCCCTATGTGGACCGCCTGATGACCTTCTATACTTGGAGGTGCATCCAGGGGTGGTACACCCTGACAACCCGGATCAAGGGTTTGAAGATTTGCGCGACCGAGCGCAGTCTCCGATCGTGGAAGCGGGAGTTCTTCTACATTTCTGCCCGCGCCATCCCCATTGCCATGAAGTTTAAAAATGGCCAAGCAATTCCGAGCCACCACGCCACCAACTACCAGGAGGCGGAATGGTTTGCGAAGATATCCCGGGTCCAATCTCCGGTTTACCGGTTTGCGGAGTCCGGGATGGTGATGCTGGGGATGAGCCGGGTATGGAAGGAGGCGTCTCAGGTTCCCATCCTTCTTGAATTATGTTTGAACTCTACTCCTTATGGTATGTCTTGTCTTTCTTGCTGATATCAGTTTGTCTTCTGACTGTTTTTTTTCTTTCAGAGGGGAACAATTTGGAGTCGCTCCTGTACCCGCGGGAAGCTGACGGTCTCGTGCGGGTGGGTACTCGTGCTCTTGACGAGAACGAGTTGCCCATCCTGGAGCAAACAGCGGATCGGTTTGTGGAGGTCCATCCGCTGGGCCACGAGATCCTGAGCCACCGGCGGCCAGGTAAGGCGTTATTATAATCGACAACCTTAACATTTTGAACTACCTACAAAATCCAGTCGGAACGATCTATAAATGAGTAACTTTTAATTTAGAACTATAAATAAGTAATTTTTATTTTAGAACTATCTTAGATAAAACACCTTTGTATTGACATTGCTCAACAAGTGAAAAGTCATCATGAGAGTGATAACTAATGTTGGACTGTTTTAGTTACTTATTTTTAATTTTTATTTCTCATGGATATTAAAGAATAAACAGTATGAAGCACATACTTGACATCTCACCACGCTCACGTATTGTTATCAGTTTGTAATGCTATAGTTGGAAAGTGAAACTGAGATGAATTTAGTGCAGTTGTTGGATCATAACATGACTAGTCTCATTATTTCTAACTATTATATTATTTTTTTTTCCAAAATATGCGGGTGGTGATTTGGTGAGTTTATGTTCATGGGCGGGTCATGATAAGTTCAGATACTCCTTATAATCTATGCACTTGTCAGTATACATGTAAGATTTTTCATTAGAAAGATACATTTATTCTTTTTTTAATATAACTTCTAATTTGAGTACTATTTGGGAATAGTGAAATGATATACTGAGGATTGCAAGTAATAGTATCCATATATTTATGTAACATATTTGTGAAAATATCGAGAATGATCTCATTGTATAGAGATATGATTTGTTCCCATAAATTACGGGATTCGGTTATTGTATATATAGGGTCGATTATCAATGAAATCAATCAAGGAATTACAATCCTATATGGTATCAATAGCCTAACCTCCCCACCCCCCACCGCCGGCCCTAATCTCTCCCTCTCCTTCACGCCAGTTTAACACCACCACCGATTCTGCAACCTTCCACCCTCTACTCACCATCTCTCCATGGATTCAAAACTTCACCCGATGGTTACCGTACAACCCGGGGTGGTACACCCTGACAACCCGGATCAAGGGTTTGAAGATTTGCGCGACCGAGCGCAGTCTCCGATCGTGGAAGCGGGAGTTCTTCTACATTTCTGCCCGCGCCATCCCCATTGCCATGAAGTTTAAAAATGGCCAAGCAATTCCGAGCCACCACGCCACCAACTACCAGGAGGCGGAATGGTTTGCGAAGATATCCCGGGTCCAATCTCCGGTTTACCGGTTTGCGGAGTCCGGGATGGTGATGCTGGGGATGAGCCGGGTATGGAAGGAGGCGTCTCAGGTTCCCATCCTTCTTGAATTATGTTTGAACTCTACTCCTTATGGTATGTCTTGTCTTTCTTGCTGATATCAGTTTGTCTTCTGACTGTTTTTTTTCTTTCAGAGGGGAACAATTTGGAGTCGCTCCTGTACCCGCGGGAAGCTGACGGTCTCGTGCGGGTGGGTACTCGTGCTCTTGACGAGAACGAGTTGCCCATCCTGGAGCAAACAGCGGATCGGTTTGTGGAGGTCCATCCGCTGGGCCACGAGATCCTGAGCCACCGGCGGCCAGGTAAGGCGTTATTATAATCGACAACCTTAACATTTTGAACTACCTACAAAATCCAGTCGGAACGATCTATAAATGAGTAACTTTTAATTTAGAACTATAAATAAGTAATTTTTATTTTAGAACTATCTTAGATAAAACACCTTTGTATTGACATTGCTCAACAAGTGAAAAGTCATCATGAGAGTGATAACTAATGTTGGACTGTTTTAGTTACTTATTTTTAATTTTTATTTCTCATGGATATTAAAGAATAAACAGTATGAAGCACATACTTGACATCTCACCACGCTCACGTATTGTTATCAGTTTGTAATGCTATAGTTGGAAAGTGAAACTGAGATGAATTTAGTGCAGTTGTTGGATCATAACATGACTAGTCTCATTATTTCTAACTATTATATTATTTTTTTTTCCAAAATATGCGGGTGGTGATTTGGTGAGTTTATGTTCATGGGCGGGTCATGATAAGTTCAGATACTCCTTATAATCTATGCACTTGTCAGTATACATGTAAGATTTTTCATTAGAAAGATACATTTATTCTTTTTTTAATATAACTTCTAATTTGAGTACTATTTGGGAATAGTGAAATGATATACTGAGGATTGCAAGTAATAGTATCCATATATTTATGTAACATATTTGTGAAAATATCGAGAATGATCTCATTGTATAGAGATATGATTTGTTCCCATAAATTACGGGATTCGGTTATTGTATATATAGGGTCGATTATCAATGAAATCAATCAAGGAATTACAATCCTATATGGTATCAATAGCCTAACCTCCCCACCCCCCACCGCCGGCCCTAATCTCTCCCTCTCCTTCACGCCAGTTTAACACCACCACCGATTCTGCAACCTTCCACCCTCTACTCACCATCTCTCCATGGATTCAAAACTTCACCCGATGGTTACCGTATCCAACATACGCCACCTAGTTCCCATCGTTCTTGACAACGAAACCGGGCAATACACTTCCTGGTCCACCCTCTTCAAGATCCACTGTCGTGCATACCAAGTGTACGATCACCTTCTTCCTCGTGTCACAACATCTGCTTCCTCCTCCACCCCACCTGACGCTGCCAAACAGGCTGCGGCCCAAACCCCAGACGACCAATGGGATCGACTTGACGCCATAGTTCTCCAATGGATCTATGGCACCATCTCGTTGGACCTCATCAACCCCATTCTTAAACCCGTCACCACTGCTCATGAAGCTTGGACGACTCTTGAAACTCTTTTTCAAGACACAAATCGTCTCGTTCCATCTATTTCACCCAGAAATTGAATAACACCCGCCTTGACAACTTTGACTCCATGGTCGCTTATTGCCAAGAAGTTAAAGTTCTGGCCGATCAACTGGCCAACGTTGATGCTCCCGTAACCGAAGAAAAGATGGTTCAACAGTTGGTTACTGGTCTGAACGAGCAGTATGAAGGTTTTGCCATGCTCATCTCCAACCTCACACCACTGCCCTCGTTCCATGAAGCTCGGTCAAAACTCATGCGCAAGTATGATCGAAAAACAAACATGGCCCAGCTTGCCTCACAAACAGCCGGTTCGGCACTCCATGCCACCACCGCCAAATTGGAGTCACCTCGCCCAGAACATCGAACCACCGAACCAACTTCTGACCGTGGCAGAGGCCGTGGCCGAACAAAGGGACGGGGACGCGGTCGAAACAGTGGCCGGTCCTCTTCGGGGCGTGGACAAAATTTCTCGGCTCCCATGCCGGGACACTAGGTTTTTCAGCCAGCTTGGGGTCAACCGCAACCATCGGCCTCATGGAGTAACCAACCCCCCTGCCCGTACCCATCTACACCACGATCCACCACTAGTCAAGCTCCTGGGATTCTTGGACCGAGGCCAAACCAGGCTTATGCAGCCGGGCATACTCCAACCGACATAGAGCAGGCCCTCTACACCATGTCCCTTAATCCTCCCGACTCTCCATGGGCTATGGACAATGGTGCCACAACTCACATGACTAATCAACCAGGTAACTTCTCGTCTTATTCTACTAATAGCACTAATCGTAATATAATCGTTGGAAACGGGTCGACCATACCCGTCGTTGGACAAGGTGATCAAACCCTAAAACCACCATTCCCAACCCTAAAACTAACCAATGTCTTATACGCACCCAACCTAATTCATAATCTATTGTCTGTACGTCGCCTAACTACAGATAATTGGATATCTATTAAATTTGATCCTTTTGGTTTTACTGTGAAGGACCTCAAGACGCAAACCCGTATCCTCAGATGCAACAGTTCAGGTGATCTCTATCTTCTGACGCCACAAATGCTTACCAAAGTTAAATCTCACTCAGCAAATGTGGCGATTTCTCAGAAACTGTGGCATCAACGTCTTGGGCATCCGGGAACTCAACCTTTGCAAACCCTCAAGAAATCCTCTTTTATTTCGTTTTCTAAGTCGACTAATACTTTGTGTGAACCTTGTGTTTTGGGAAAAAGCGTTAAGCTCCCGTTTAAAGATTCTTGTAATCGCACCTTTGCACCTTTTGACATTGTTCACAGTGACCTTTGGACCTCCCCAGTTTTGAGTTCTGGGGGTCACCGATATTATGTTTTGTTTATTGATGATTTTTCAGATTTCATATGGACTTTTCCGATTGCTAGAAAATCACAAGTTTATAACATATTCTGCAAATTTTATAAACTAATTCATACCCAATTTGAAAAACGAATTAAACAACTTCAATGTGACAATGGTAAGGAATACGTTAATAGTTCCTTCAACCAGTTTTTCGAACAACACGGTATGATCTTCCGCCTCTCGTGCCCATACACGTCCTCCCAAAATGGGAAAGCGGAACGTAAAATTCGTACCATAAACAACATGGTTCGGACTCTCCTTGACCAGGCCAATCTACCCAATACGTACTGGCATTACGCTCTCGAAGCCGCTACTTATCTCCTAAACATCATACCCAACAAACCCAACAAACTCAACAGCCCCACCACCACCCTCTACAATCGATCTCCCACATACGAACATCTTCGTGTGTTCGGATGCCTTTGCTATCCGATCAAACCGCCGACCACCATTAAAAAACTTGAATACCGTTCTAATGCTTGTGTTTTCCTCGGTTACCCCACCAATCCCACAACTCACATGATTGAATACCTGAGCCCGAGCTTCACTTATCGAGCTCGAGCTGGCTCGCGAGCCCATACAAGCATGCCATTTATATAACTTTTTACTATATATTTAACAACTATTGACTAATATATATAATGTTATTAAAAAATAACTAAAATAACTAAATAATATATATTATCTTTTACATAATACTAATATAGAAATATATATATATATATATATATATATAATAAATATATAAAAATAATTAATAGATATTAGATAGTAGATGAGTCGAGCTCGAGCTTTAAAATCTACTCACGAACCGAGCCCGAACTTTGAAAACAGAGCTCGAAATGAGCCAAGCTCGAGCCTAGTCGAGCTCGGGCTCGGCTCGTTTGCACCCCTATCTCAGACCAAACTGAAAGCTGAGTATTTAAAAACCATTCAGGTTTCGGATCAGTTTCGGTTTTTTCATGTTTACCATTTGGGCTGGAAAATTTGGAACAAAAAAAATTGACCCAAAGTAATGGCAGCACTTATGGAAAACATAGATCACCTTCAAGTATTGCAACTTCTTATTCTTCTCGGAAACAAAAGACTGCAACTTTTTAAATTGTCTGTAAATCCCTTTTACTGTGTAGGATTCGGAAACCACAAAATAAAGTCATGCATTCCTAGACACTGGAATGATTACTTTGAAGTTTTGGTGACCTTTACACACTGGAATGAGTTAAGTATAATTATTAATAACATAAATTTTTATGCTCAAATCCTATAGGATTAACAAAAGATCAAATATGAATTGAAGTTCAAATATACTTTGGGTTACACCATTTGTAAAAAAAATTTTATGTTACATAACATGCAAAACTTAAAATGAAAAATCTATGAATTGCGTTCGGTTCTAATTACATGCAAATTCGAACCTGAACTGAAATTTTGGTTTTTATGAAAGCAAACTGTCGGTTTTGCTTGGGTTCAGCTCTTGGGTTTTTTCTTTAATTTGTTAAATGGCCCGATCAAAATCATTTAGTTTAAAAGGGAACAGGGTATACAAACATTCTTACTTTGGGCTTGTGGTTAACTATTAAGGGGGTTGCTTGTTTAAGGTTATTCAAACAAATTTGTTCTTCGGTTTTTCTTCATGCTTGATTTTCATCAATTTTCATCGGTCGGGTTATTTTTTGACTAATTGACTTACACTGTTTACCTTTCATAGGCTATATGAGGTGACTGTGCTAATAATATTATTTGTGATGATGATTACATTTTAGTTGACATGACTCAATGCTCGAATTACTTATTAGCTTTTGGTTTTGTTTTTTAGATGAACAGATCGTGCTGGACTTCAAAAGTTACAGAGGGTATGAAATCAAAATAATAAATTCATAATTATTACAATTTGAGCTAGATATAACATAGATTGTTGATATGATATTGATGCAGTGTTGGTCATTACATAGTTCTTAAAGAGAGAAAAGAAGTTTGTCAATGGTATGTTCCTGTTTATTTATTTATTATTTTTTGTCTACTTCATACCTGTATTCTCAAAGTTAATTTACACTGTGATGGTTGCAAACACAAAGTGAAGAAACTTCTTCAGAAAGTTGAAGTATATGCTGTTTATTTAAAAGAACCATGGCTTGTCTTTTTAAGTCAAAGTGAAAACTTTTTGGTGCCAAAATTAACATTAATGCATGTAGTTTTACAAAGAAAAATATGGTCATATTTGCCAGGTGTTAAAATTTTTATAAAAGTTAGAAACTTTAAATGCTAAAACTTAATATACTTTTTTAATTTTCAATTTGAAAGTTAGCAAGTTCAATTTTCAAAATGATGGCTTTTCGTATGGATTTTTATTTACAGTTAACCGAACATCTCATCTTTATTAAGATAGTAAGGGCGTGTTCGTTTAGCTGGAATGGAATAATTTTGATGGAATTAGAATTAATTTTCCATTTATTAAGGTGTTTGTTTTGTTGGAATTGAAATGTTAATTCCATTTTGGTGTGTTCGGTTGACAAAGAATTGGAATTCAGTTCCTTCAAATTCCTTAAAATAAAGGAATTCAAAATCCTTCCAAATTGTGGAGGAATTCATGTAAATTCGTTGGAATCTTTGATCGGTCGACTAACATGCTCGCGCTTGGGTGTGTTCGCATTTGGGTCGACGCTCTGATATGCAGCGCTTTCAGGTCGGCGCTCCGGGTCAATTCGTGTTCGGTTCGACTCCCAGGGTCAGTTCGCGTTCAGTTCGACGCCCCGGGTAAGTTCGCCTTCGGTTCGACGCTTTCTCTATGGTTCAACACTTCGGGTCGGTTCGTGCCCAAGCGCTCTCAGTTCGACACTCCGGGTCAGTTCGCGTTCGGTTCGAGTGTTCGACGTTTCGGGTTAGTTCGATTCAACACTCCGCGTCAAAAAGTGCTCGGTTCGACGATCCGGGTCAGTTCGCGTTATGCTCGACACCCTCGTCAGTTCGGTTCGATATTCCAGGCCAGTTCGTGTTCAGTTCCACGTTACGGGTCAGTTTGTGTTCGATTGAACGTTCCGGGTCAGTTTGCTTTCGGTTCGACGTTCTGGGTCAGTTCGTGTTCGGTTCGACGCTCTAGGTCAGTTCGCCTTTGGTTCAACTGTCGACTTGAATGTGACCCGTACCGTTGACGCGAACATGACCTGAACACGCTACTGACCGTCGACTCAAACGCGATTTGGATCACCGACCCAAACATGACCCCGGAACATCGACCTGAATGCGACCCAATTCAATGACCTGAAAGCGCCCAGTGCGTCGACCCGAACGCATCCAGACCATCGACCCGGAATGCCGGCCTGAACGCGACACGAACCGCAGACCCAAACGCAACACGGGTTCTTGACCTGAACATGGCGGTGTTGGCTAGAGATGCGGTGGTATTCGTAGATTCCAATTCATTTGTCAAACGAACACATCAAGAATGGAATTGGATCCCAATTCCAATTCCTATTGGAATGTTCAGATTCCAAATCCTTGCAAATTCCAATTTCATTCTATTATGTGAAACGAACACGACCTAGGTATTCTTAGGGCTGCTAAATGGGTGGTGTTTGCGGGTTAAAACCGATACGAACTCGAAAATTGTGTCACTACACAATGTATTAGTGGTTTGATACGAACACGAACCATTTAACCTGAAACAGAATTTACTTAAAATTTTGTTTACATGTTAATAGTTTAAATTTTAAGTTTACATATTATTATTATTATTATTTTCGAAGCATGGCAATTTATATTTAAACTTTTATATAAAAAGTGTACCCAAATACTTTTAAGTTACTATATCAAGCATATTTTACAAAAAGTAAACAAATGGTTTAAACGGGACAACTGGCAACCTGTGAATCCATCAGGTTGTGGCAAAAGACGACCCGTTTAGATAAATGTGTTTGCGGGTCCGACCCGAAACGAACCTGCAAACTGACCGAAACCTGTGTAGAGTAAACCCATATTCAGGAATTTCATGTTTAGGTAAGTGTTTTTCATACATTCACAACCTATTATCTTGTCCTGTTGACCCAAAAAGTGTCATGTTCAAACAGCATATAATGACCATAAAATATCTTCCTCTGCAGTAGTTGGTTACAACAAATTTGACTCAAAAATGTAATAGTAGTTTGACATCCATGCTCCAAAACCGAGTACAGGGTAGTTACTGTGTCACAACGAGGGGTGATTAAATTTAGGACGGATTCATGCGTATAGTATTTTTGGTTTGTATGTCAATTTTGATTTAACTTTATTCATTTTCTTGGAAAAGTCAATCGATTTATAATGGGACGTGTATTCCTTCTAATCAAAGGTTGTTTCAACCCGAATCAAAATAACCCCCTTTTAATAGATACTCCGTGTTATATTCTACAAGGAGACTAGCCCTCAAATTGCAAGGGTTATATTATTAATGATTTCAGTTTTTAACGTGCAATTACTAATTATACTCTCTAGGGTTACTCGAACCCAATGAGCACCACTTGGTCTCTCCGACGAAATCACTAAGACGTTTTCTTATCACGGGTCTAAAAAAGTTTAGTGATTGTTGTAATTTGATATCATCTAAATGCTAGTTTTTGTGTTTTTTGTTATGCAGTTTTGTTTTAGTCAAATGCACACTTCTCATCTTCAAATCTTAGTGAGAGGTATGAGAATTTATTGGTTAACCGTTTTATCTATCTATATTCATGATTAGCTCATTACATTTAATGCATATAGTATCTATTTAAAATTTTAATATGAAGTAAACTACAATAAATTTTTATTTTTTGAGTTATTAGAGAAAGTTTATAAATAGATATTATCTGCAGTTATAAGTATAATCGTAAGTTTTCAGTATTCAACCTTTAATTACTCATAATGAGGTATATTGCATATGAATCATAAGCATATTTTTAACAAATCTTTTTTTTTTTGAACCAGGGTTTGGGACTAGTATCAGCAGAAACATATATATATATATATATATATATATATATATATATATATATATACGGGACAGCATGGCATCCGTAATCTACATAAGTGGATCCTCTTCATATCTTTGTACACCTTTGCAACTGGTGTTTCTGGAATTAAGTCCTGTGCCTTGGGGTTTGGGTTTGAGCAATTTGATGAGTCAAACATG